>NC_135707.1:11731098-12032192 GCF_964276395.1 Gasterosteus aculeatus | reverse complement strand
CAGATGTTGTGCACACAACAACACGTTTTACATGACTTTTACGGGTCTTTCTTTATGACCTTACATTCTCTGTGTACATGAAAAACTAGAGTTGAAAACCTTTAGTATTTCTTGACTAGAGATCAAGAGTGAAGCCCTTAAAATGCAGGTGTGTGTGTGTGTGTGTGTGTGTGTGTCCATGTCATCTCACCAGACTTGGGGTTGCAGAGCACAGGAGGGCTGCTGCTGAGCGTAGGACTGCTGCTGTAATAACCGCTGCTGCCACAGCTGCTGCTCAAGCTGCTCCGCCGAACTCCGGCCACCACCTTGATCTCTTTAGTGGGACTCACTGAGACACAAGACACAAAGAGACCGAAATCAAATCGACGGGTTATTAACTTGGCCTTTCGACCTGAAGATCAGTCAACTGCATGAAAAGTATCGATCCCAACCAAAAGCCTTTTACTTCTTCTGTCAGGGTAGAACTGAAGAACAGGTAGCCTCAGTTTCTCTGTGTTGACCGAAACCAATGTTGACGTACGTAGTCGTATTAAATTACAACACTTAAAAAGGGACAGTGTGTACCTGAGAGGAAGCTGGTGTTTCCTCCATCAGAGTTCTGTTTGCGGAGACAGAAAGGACTGTCGTGACTCTCCGGGATGCTGCGGCTGCGCTCGTGAAGAAGTTCGATCAGCCGCCGTCGCCGCCGGAAATTCATCCTGAATTGGTAGAGGAGGGGCCCGTCAACAAAGTGGTTCCTATTGGTTACTGGTGAGAAAGAAAAGGGGACATTGAGAGAATACATTTGTTTCGTTTAAGAGGAAGAGTAAAGACATTAACAGGTCTTTCTCTTTAAATGCTAGCTATTAAGATTCATGTCAAATTATTTTAATAACCAACAATGTGTAATATTTTTTAAACATAAATAAAATATTAAGAGCAGAATGAGACACAGTTAAAAGTCCTCAATGTGAAGCAGATAAATCGACCAAAATGGGTTGGATCTGTTTTGATGTTTTTCTCTTTAAATGGTTATTAGTTTTTTTTTCCCCATTTCTATTTTTTTCCCGCTACTTATACATCTTGTTTTTCAAAGTTATAGGCTAGAAAAACAAAAATGCAATACATCACAGGACAAGCAGGTCAATCTTTAACTGCATTTGTTGGGTAAGTTCCCCTTAAACTGCATTCAAACTTGTCACTTTTGGCTCATTTATACAGATAAGCAATCAAACATACACACTTCCCCAGGAAATAAAAAAATGACTATCTCATGTAGTCCTCTATAGTTTTGTCTGAAGAGTGCAGTTTTATTTATATATTTTCTCATTACTTTCTTATTTACTATGAACACATACCCTTTTGTAATATGTGTTCATGGTAAATAAAGTATATGGCAATAGAAGGCACATATTGGAGAAAGGTTTATACACACATGTGCTTAGTACACATGTCCCTTGTGCTTGTGATGCTTTTGTCAACCTATGAAAATCCTTCTATTATATATGTGACAAAAGAAAAACACACACTATTGAATAGGCTTCAGAGGAGTGTGTTGCTGTTCTCACTCAGATTAATTGAAAGGAAATATTGCAACATTGAAATCATGTTGAAATTGTGTCCGTATAAGTCTAAAAGTTATTACATGTGATTTATTTGCTTACAGCATCTGAATTCTCATTTTTACTTTATACTTTAAGGTCTATTGAAAAGCCAACTCCTCTCAGCTGATCAGAAGCGCATTGTCCCTCAGAAGACAATAACCACCAAGCAAAACGGGCTGGATCCATCCAGATGTGCCTGATTGTGAGTGAATGAATGAGAGAATGACCTCTGCGCCGGCACGGCAGAGAGAAAGTAGATTAGATATCTCTAATCTTAGATCTCTATTTCAACACGTTTGGAATGTGTTTCTAATGGGAACTAAGGGTCTGTAAACACATTATAATTACACATAACTTAGTTTGAATAACCGTCTACTGTAACGACAGGGCAGATGGTGATATGAAAGTGCAATTTGTGCACGCTGGAGAGGTTATTTGAACAGGGACGATGACACTACGCGGCCAACAGAAAGCTGATAACAGCATAACATGAACTCAAGGAGGTGCTTTTTTTATGATGCTGTTTTCCTTGTGAAGTCACGCGGCCTGTACTCCACACCCAAGACCACGGCTTAAAACCAGACGTCATGTCGTGTGGTGACCTGACCTCCTCCTACAATCACTGCTAATGACGATCTCACGTGTAAAGAGCTGTGCGCTCACTGTAGAATCCAAGGTCCAAGACCCAATACGAACGTGCACACAAGTCAACCTGCGTCGCTGTGCACTGACTTCTAGTTCAAAATACCTTATCAGGGAGAAGACGTCAACTATTTTATAGCCTGTACCGAACAGTTGACTGAAGCATTTGAATAATTATGCCTTTAACCGCATTGCTTTAACGAGCCAGTGGGAGAAAACGTATTTTGATTACACATGCAGGTTGCTCTGCTAAATTTAATGAGGAAAAAAAAAAACACTCTCCTCAGACTCACCCAGTAAACTAGTGGAGTAATGACGCACAGTTCAAAATATGCACTAAGCCATAAAACCTGTGTGGAGCAGTTTTATAATGGCTCTTTTTGTTGAATATTGATGATCAAGGTTTATTAAAGATGAACCTTTTCACAAAAAGTACGGATTTAAAGATTTTTTGGTTGTCATTCTGGTACCAAATCTCAGTGCTGGGAAGTTTAAAGTACTTAAGTATGTCCACGTTATGCTACTTTTCACAGGAGAACATTGACTTTTTGCTTCACTACATTTATCTGATACCACCTTATTTACACTTTATTTTTCTCCCTAGCTGCTGAGGCAGTAGAGTGTTTTTAATATACATTTTCTTACATTGTGCCGTTTCTTAATAAAATGCACAAATTCCACTTCTTTTTAGATGTTTTGTTCCGGCCTGCTTGCTTCCCCCTGACACTCCCGTCATTCCAGTTGCTGCCCCCCTGCCCCATGAAATCACTCGTTCTCCTCACCTGGTGTCCCACGTCCATCTCATCGGCAGCTCATTCCCGCGCGCTTTATATCCGTCCACTCGCACTTGTTTTGTGGGTTATTGCGAAGCTCCCCAGCGTTATCCAAGTTCCTGCAGCCGGTCTGCCTGTTGCGAGACCGTGTCTGCCCCTTCTGGGATTTGTTTGCCTGAGTGACTGATCTCTCGGTTTTGACCCTGCCTGAATACTGAGTAAACTGAACTATCTTCGTCTCCCTGTCCTGCAGTTTGCATGTACTAGTAACCTTTAAATGGTCGGATTAATAAATGGGATTATATTGACATCATAACAATAACTTTTTATAAGTAGCTAAAATTAGCTCAACATTGATTAGCTTACAGAACTATGAAGTTAGTATTCTCACTTATGGCCCAGAGTTCCACCACTGATCATCGTCTAAGCCTCAGACTATGAACTGAAAAAAAAAAAAAAAAAAACTCACATAAAACTTGATCCCCATATTGGTAGATAAGACTGGTCCAACCGGCTGAGCTCTCGCTGACTGGGAAGTTTAAGTCAAATTTCATTTTGTGTTTATCAAACACAAACAAAGTAACTCGACCTACTTGAACGTAGAGCCTGAGCCTGATGTCAAGCAGAAGAGAAAAGAGGTTCATCTCGAGTCTTTTAATTGCATCTGCATTTTCCTCACTTGAGGTTTTTACCTGCGTCTCAGTCGCTCCCACGTGGAGACGCAGGGAAATCGAGATAAAACATCTCGAGAGAAATTAGACGTGGTTTCCTCAGCAGTGTCGCGTCAGCTCACCACAGCTTGATCGGTGGCTATTAAATACAATACCAGCCAATAGAAGTCTTTTCCTGCGTGTTTTCCAATAGAAAAGCACAACTGTAATCCAGGTTCTAGATATCTGTGATGGCAAAACGGGCAGATGATTCTCCTCTGTGTTAAACTGCCAAGCGTCCAAATTGAACTGCCCTTTAGTATTTTCCAAGGACCTTTACATTACATGTCATTTAGCTGACGCTTTTATCCAAAGCGACGTACAATAAGTGCATTCAACCATAGGGATACAAACTCAGAAGAACAAGAAACAAGAAAGTGCAATTTCCTCAAATAAGCCAATTTACAATTTCCTATAGATGAGTGACGTTACAAGTACAATTTAAGCGCTACAATTTGTAGCGCTTAAATTAGTCGAGGTAAATTTAGTCGAGGTAGAGTCTGAAGAGGTGTGTCTTTAGTTGATGTGAAGGCTCTCTGCGGTCCTGTCTTCAGAGAGCTCGTTCCACCATTTCAGAGCAAAGACAGCAAAGAGTCGTGATCTAATCGAGTGTTTTGCATTTACTTTAAGAGTAAAAACATTGTGTTTAAGTGTGCAGATAGTGAAGTAATCATACTGTGAGTTCCTTTAAGTACAAGAGCCAGGACAGAAGAATGAGTCACCAAAAAACTAAATAGCTGAGGTCTTGCATGGAGATCATGCAGAGAGAAGGAACTCCATCCAGGAGCTCCTGGCTTTAAGGTCACCAAGTGTCATTAACAGATCATTAAGCTGTCGATTTGGGGACCTGCACTGAGACTGTGTGACACTCAAAACAAATGTTGAGATTAAAGGTTTAGATTAAATTAAACGTTGTGTACGCTAATCCGATGATACAGGTGTTGCTTAAAAGTGGGAGCCATTGAAATAGTTCTCTCTTCTTCCTCACCGTGCTGGATGATGCCATGTTCTAGAAGCCTCCGTCCCAGCCGCTCCGCCTCCTCCCGGTCTGCGATCTCGCCCTCCTGCAGCAGCCAGTCGATGAACTCAGCGCCCACCAGCGCGCGCTCAAATGACCCGTTGTCCTCCTCTCTGGTTTGTAACAAGTTGTTTTCTGCGTTCATCAACCTGTGGGGGAGGGGGGGGCAAAGTTCTGTTTAAAATTCTGCAATTTGAAACTACTGGTTTCGGAATTTGAATCAAATTAGCAATTCAAGCAACAGAGATGCATTGATACTGATATTGGTCAGATAAAGACTCTGGAGCTGGATCGGGTATCGGATGCCTTTAATAAATATAGCAATTTAGTACATTTATGTATATGCATTCATTTGATACATTGCGTTTTACAAAGTCGGCAATGTTTAAGTCACGCCTGCATGAAACAACGATTAAATATACACTTTCACTTATTGAGACATCAGCTTATCAATTAAACATTGGTATCCAAAGCGCAGGTATGTCAACTGGGACAGTTAAAGTATGCATCCGTATAAATTAAAGTTCTCTTGACTGCATCAGGAAAATAAATATGAATATGCTACAGTATTTATTCTGCTGCTTTGGTGGATGTCTCCATAGCAACAGCCGGCAGGGCTCATGTACTGTAGCAGTGTGACACACAGCACAAACTAATCTAATGGAACAAAATGCTCCAACATTTATAGAATAGAACATTTGTATTCAAGAGATGTGTTCAATATTAAGTAAAAATAGGGATTATTGGGAGTAAGAAACAAAAAGTTTAACAAGTACACGGAGTAGCATTCCAGACTCTCCACTAAATCAAACCTACATTTACACCCACATACTTTCACACAGTATAAATGAGCCAGCGGTGGTTATAAGGAACAATATGCTTTCTGTGACACACCTGTACATGTCAAGACAAGTGCTTGTAACAAAGTTAACCATCAATGACAGAGATACTAAACTTGCCACATCTTCGTTATTCATTTGTTATTCCCACATGTTTGAACAAGTCCATGTGGTGTAGTTAACTTACAACCTGATGTTAGCTTTTTGCTCCTGTTGCCTTCACCTTTTAAAACCCCAAATAGTGGTGTTCATTTGTGGGGAGTAGCAGAAAAGAGACGAGTATTGTACTGAACCGCCTGCAAAAATACGTCCGCTCTGCACCACTTTATAGTCAAAGGCCTGCGACTCAACAAAAGGAAACTTTAACAACCACTGAGCTATTTAGAAAGGCCCAGACTGGAGAGAAGAACCCGTCGTCCCCTCGTAATGGGGGGGGAGTTCATAGCTTGAAAAAACAACTTTAAGTTAGCTTAAAAAGGGGGCTGATACACGGAGCCCAGTTTCTAGCTAGCTGGTTGTTTGTAGTCATTATGCTAAGCTAAGCCAACAAGCTGCTGGGTCTGGGTTGAACATTATTAGTCCAAAAACTCCAACACCCAGGATAAACAGCTTCCCCTTTAATGAAGCTAAATGTATAATTAAACATAATGAAATCTAAATTAGGGGCGGTTTGTGGAAAGCAGTACAGAAACATTGAAGTTATTTCTGCTTGTATGGGACCATCGTCCCACTGAGGCTCATGCAACTAAGACTGATGATTCCGGGGGGTGAATTAGATTGCCACTTAACTTGGTCCCAGCGGGATACTGTGCACGTCAAAGTTCAACCCTGGGTTGCAGTTTAAAATCCATTTGAGAAAATTACTGTTACAGCCCTTCACTCATGTAAAGTCAAAACACTAAAGAACACATTTGTTTTTTTACATGCTGATAGAATAGGAGATTTTGTGAGGCAACTGCCCACATTAGAAACCAACTTCATAACACAAAGGTTGAAATAATTGGAGAGCCGTGGCTGTGCATACAGTGCCATTTAATCCATTGAAACAAGTCAACGGATCGTGTAACGTTAGCCTCAAAGTACTGTACTCAAAGTTAGCACATCGCTTTGAACGACAGCCTCCGATTCTCTGTTGAAAGGTATGCAAGACGCTGTCAGACTGCACATACAGTTATACAAATGTTCATGAGAACCTAAAGGGGGACGAGACGAGCTGCCGGGACCCAGATGTGTATGCTCCTGATGAGCATACCGGACTCAGCTGGAGTGATGCTGACTGAGAGGCTTCTGTCGAACCAGCAGGCTTTTACCTGCTCTCATATTTTATGATAGAGGGGCCAAGATGAATCTTTAAGAACTTCTAAAAACAGAAAAGAAACTGTAATTTAAATGATATGTGGAGGTAATATACTGTATAAGGTCAGGTCAAAAGCAGGCCAACGTTTTAAAAATATGCCTGATGTGTTTTTAGAATTCTGTTTATTGTTTGCCATTTTTGGCCGTTTGCCAAAATACTGCAATATAATAATTTTGTAGTATTTTGGCGAACAATGCTTTACCTTCCCCCAAAATCCTTATACGGAAAATAAGGGGACGCATGTGTTGCCGTTTCCCACATAACAAATTTAGCAGATTGTTTTGGTAAACACATCCTCATACAATCAGTTTTAATGCAATTATGTCAAAGCTGTTTTATTTGTACTTAATCGTGGTGGCAGTTTCCAAAGGCTCGCCGCAGCGGCCGTGTGGAACAACAAATATAAGATAACATTGCTATATGTACTTTTAGGGACTTTCAGTAGAGGTTAATATTACTAATCTAACATAGTTGAAACGCTAAATGTTCAAATGTCTTGACGGTAAAACTTCCGTTGCTATTAACCTTGATTTACTGTAATAGTCTAAGACATTCTACCAGTTATCAGTCATGTGGGAACACAAGGATCTCCTCTCAAGCAAAGAGCAGCTGATGTAATTAACTGCTAATTAATAATTAACTGCTTTGTGTTACTTATAACTTATAAGCCGATCAGCGAGACAGACATCTTCTTACTTTATATTGTTGAACTCAAAATAAACCAGTGGTAAAGGCTGACCAATTTTCAGAATAAATGGGACTGTGGTGCTTTCGGCAATGAGAGTCTAAACTGAGGCGTTTTGAAAAAGACCGATGGGGCAGGTAAGCAGTGTTGTGTGACATTAGATATGCAGCTAATGCTGAAGCACAGACATAAAGTAGAAACGTGTGCACACGACGAGAGGAGAGTACCTGCAGAGATTGCATCTGAACTTGTGATGATATAGTGAAGCTCTCTGTGCCTAAAGTTACTTTGGTGGACCCGTTTTCCTCAGTTTATTGCTCGATTCCTTTACAATAATATTTCCATTTTAAATTAATCAGAAAGGGAACATAGAAGTTGGCTTCTGACAAGGTGGGAGATTTTAAAACAAGGAAAAAGAGGTTTTAGAAGGTTCAGTTAACCATTGTCCCCTCGGACTGAGCCCGTAACATAGGAAATGCTGTCAGGCCAACGGTTTGAAATGTGTTCTTTTAGTTTATTGGTTTGTGTATGCTGATTTAACATTTGACGGAACCATTTATCCATGTGTGTTTGCAGAGTGGTGTTTATCTTTCCGATGGAAAAGATAGAAGTGAATGGTTTAGGCAAGGCCTATTTGAACATGGGGAACACGGTTTACACGCCCGTTAGCATATGTTAATTCTCCCTAAAAGTACAGTTGAAGAAAATGCTTTAGCAGGTATTTCCTCACAACAAAATAATAAAAGCAATCCTACCTAATGATGGTGGCAGAAGAAAAGTAGCAGTAATGCCAAAATTCTTTTGTTCATCTTGAGAGAGGCATGAATGCCCCACATTTCAAAGTGGAAAACCGACCTATTGGAGACTGGCCTCTGTTTTGGCCTCAGCGCTGAAAATGGCCCACCCATAATAAAAAGTGTAATAACTCGGGAAAAACAAAAAGGGGAACACCGTGAGTGCAATTATGTGTAAAAATTGCTTTATATGTTACTGTTAAAAAAATATACCAATATTACACACAAGGTTTGCCTCAAAACGTGCAATAAATGTAATCGTGAAGTCTAGTTTGGACGCAAGCAACCGCCACAGCCAGCTTGTGGTGTGTGTGTGTGTGTCTCCAGCACCATAGTGATTACATAAACACATAGCTTTGAGAGTTGAAACGACAGATGTCCCCCTTTAGACTATTTCTTCCTCTTATGCAACCGCTTTGTGTGTGTGTGTGTGTGTGTGTGTATCTATGTGCATTTGGTCAAAAAAGGTGTTTTTTTTTAATAGGTCTGTGTTAATAACAGTGTTGCTGTGTATGTGTTTAGAGAGGCATTGAAATATTGTTTAATCATGTGGCAAAGGGTGGGCAGTATGCGTGGGACAAGGAAGAGGAGTCAAATGGTGTGTGTGCGCATTGGTGTGTGTGTGTGTTATGAAAAAAAAAAAACAATGTTTAGGTGTGTTTAGAGTATGTCAGTGTCAGTATTTGAGTGAATCCGAACCGGTAGAGATGCCACGGAGGGAAGGACGCACACAGGGGGACTTTGAGGTTACTATAGAAACCATTAGTCTCATCAGTATTGGAACACTTGCATCGCGGGTAGAAAGCTGATAACAACAACAACAACAGCATCCTTAGTGGTTTCCACTGGCCTTTAAATCCAGCCAATGCTTTGAGCTAAGATATTTCCAATAACTCTTATTGAGGTCAAAAACCAGTTCATACAATACACGCTGATCTAATGAAATCAGCAAAACGGATTTTCTTAACATGAATGGAGGCAACCAATCGGACACACTAAATCATGCCGTTGAGAACAACATATCTACAATCCGTATTTGTATCAGTGCATCCCAGTTAAATGACTTTGCTTCGTCAAAAAGAAACAGAATACGCCTGAAAAATAGTCCGAGCCGAGAAATGTTCTGAGCACCTGTTCCAGTCTTAATGCTAAAATAAGTTACTGTAAACCGCTGCTGACTATTATGGCATTCGTATAGCACAAGTAAAACAGAGGCGCTGATCTTCTAACTGTGACAAGAAAACTCATATGAATATGAGACGTTTGTTCAAAGCGACGGGCCAAAAACGGAGAAAAGGAACCAAGCGCTAATAAGTGGGGGACTTTCTGATTCCATTACAAACATGCAGGAATTGCCATTTTCCCCATAATCCCTCTCAGAGCTGCTCTACGGCCGAGTGCTTGTGTGTGAGTGCGTTCATACTTCTCATAGATCCTCTGACCCCGCATGAAGACTTTGGCTTCACTGTCCAATGGGAACGTGCCGTCGTCTTTCCGGAAGCGGTAAAACAGCTTAAGGTCTTTGAAATCACGGTGCTCGTCACACACTGAGAACACACACACACACACACACATGCACAGAGGGATGAGTGTTGAAAATATGACCAATGAGCGTTGGTGTAGTTCATGATGAAGACAGAAATAGCATTGTTTAAATTGGAACATGCTGTTGTTGTTGTTGTTGTATTAAGCAGACAGTCAATTAAGACACACAGATGTGAGACGTGAGATCGTTGCTATTACTGAACATGAGAAACACAACAAAAGTAGGAGCTGTACATTACATTAAGACTAAAACACAGACACACAGCTGCGCTTTACCGTGGTGGATGATGCTCTGGTCTAAGAGCTTCTGCATGATCTTAATGGCCGTGTCTCGATCGGAGGCCTCCTTGTGTTCGATGAGCCAATCGATGAGCTCCTTTGCCAAGAAGCAGTTTGGGTACGTGCGCAGGTGATGCCGCCGGTCCTTGATCAACTTCCCCTCGTGGAGCCTCAGCCTGGTGGGAACCGAACAAAACACAGAGTGAGGGGGGAAAAAATGATTTAGAGTTCTTTGAGATGCTAAACTTTTGATTTAGACTTTTTTCATTTGAAAGCAATGACAAGAAGCAAATAATAGTAACGACTGTAGAAACAAACGTTTTATCTTCTCACAGGGGAGAGTAGCTTTTTCAGTGATCTATGTTTAGTGAATATTATATTTTCGTCTGTAAAATAAAACAATATTTTAGAACAGGCAGAATAAGAAGCCAAAGATAAATGTTTAATGCATTACTGACAATTTTCAACCAAAACTCTTAGTTTGTTCTTTGTTTTTGGGCTGATTGGTGTCAAATGTCTGATTTCCAGAGCAGCCTGCTCAGGTATCACAAACCATGAATTTATTTTATAAACTGGCGTAATTTATTCAGAGAAATCATCCCACCAACCCCATTAAACTAATGGCCAAGGGGATATTTCTCTCCAGTTGGGCCAGATACAAAAATTTGAATGGGAGAAATCAGAAGAACAAGCAGCCCGAAGCTGCCTCGTTTATTATCACAACCAAGACAACTGCCTTGTACCTTGCATACTAAAATTAAATTAAATACGAACGATATTTTAAATTTCAGCAACCAACAGTTGCCAACCTAGCACATATTTTAAACAAACTTCATTAAAAAAAACCATCTGCAGGGATTTATAGAGTGAGTGTGTTGCATGTGGACAAGCTCATGGCCTGTGTGGCCGACTGTGTGCAGCTGGCCAGCTTCGCCCTGGATGAGCAGCGGCAGCTTGTTCCGAGCCTGTCCAGTAGAACTTCCCGTCCCCGATGTCTGGCATCGTAATAATCTCCTCCTACGCTGTAATTGATCCATCCTGCCGGTTCGGGTGGACTACTAAATGTTGCGCTGGCTGTTCTTGATGCTGCGCCGGTTGCTCCCTGCAGTGCATTTCCTAAAGCTGTGGTGGATTACGCCGACGGCAGGATAGCGCGTTTCTGAATGAGCTTCTGGCTCCCGGCATGATGCGGAGTCTCACAAAGCCTCCCTGTCTGTCGCAGTCTGACATGTGCAACAAACGGTCTATTCACAGCTATGAACTGGTCACCAGCCTCACTCCAGCAGCCGCATGCGTCCGTGTGTCATGGTGTCCAGGTTTTTTTCTTTTTGTCTGTTTTGCAGCCCTTCGTCTGAGACGGATGCGTTCTACGGGCGGAGCGGGCGGCGTGACGGGACACAAATCAGCGTAAGATATTCCAAAACAGCCAGCGTAACGTTGTCAGTGCGAGGAACTAAACCACAAATGTCCCACCAGCTTGAGATAAAATGATCCAAGAAAGCTACAGGTATGGTAAACCCCTTGCTTCTATACAGGCAAGGCTTTCACATTCTGTTCTTTCTCAGCGACTCGTGTCACCATTTGGTCTGAAATATCAATTCAAACCAAAGGACAAAGTTTATTGAGGGAGAGGGGGCAAAACCCCAGGGAGGAGCTCCAGCCAAATATGAGATTAGGGATATTTAACAGCTTCTAATTAGCAATACACACAAAAAAAGATGAAGTGGTTGTGAAATTCATTGTTTTACATGGATTTAAGCATTGGACAAATATTTTTAACTGATTTATCTGGAGGGGACATGAGCTTGCGTACGAAGTTTCATGTTAATCCATCCAATAGTTGTTAAGTTCCCTCTAAACCAGAAACGTCAACCTCAGCTTTGCGCTACAGGAAACAACAGCAGATCAGCAAGTCAGTCGCATTCATCCTCTTGGGACCATGAACGGGAGTACAAAATGTCACGGTAATCCAATCCAAGTTATTTTAGATATTTCGGTTTGAACCAACGATACAACCGTCCCCGGAGCCGCTGCTTTAGCTGCTGACGCAACTAAAAACCCTCTCAACTTTCAGACTGTACAAGATGCAGAGAGACAGACTAGAATGTCTAATAACAGGAGCCTTTCCCCCACAACACCAGCGCCTCAGAGGAAGAAGACTCTGCGAAAGCCAAGCCATCGTTCGCTGACACTCGCCACACTGCCAGCTGGCAGCTCCAGTATACAGCTGTGCCAGAGACACTGCACAGACACACAAACACACTCGGTATACAATGCAGAACAGGAACGGGCAGCAAGCAGTGGAACACTTAAAGAGCACATTCAGACAAACTATTAATCTCTCCTGAGGTGATGGGAAGTGTTCATATTCGGCGTTCTGAAGAAGGGAACACTGTCACAGCGCGGACCCCTTCAAAAACAGCAAAAAGCTTTAACTCGGTGTATCCCGCCCAGCTGGAAAATTCTGTGTGGGGGTGCACTTTCCCCTCGCAGTTCAGTTGCGGGGGGCTGAAATTCCTGGCATTGGTGCCATGCTTTACCTACTGAGCGTCTATTCATTGCTAAGAGCATGAGCCAGGCAACGCCACCGGGGTTTTGGGGCCCTTCTTTACGGGCGCAGGGTCAAAAAGGTGCAGCACGTCAACAACACCGCCGGGGAAAGATGGGATATAAATGGGCGGGACAGGGACTGGGAGGTTGATCATTGGCTGTTCAGCTTAAAGTGCGCTGAATTACTGGAGCAACAATAACAACAAATTAAAAAACAGCCTCCTACAGAAGTAGACAGTCTCTCACACACACACACACACACACACACACACACACACACACACACACACACACACACACACACACACACACACACGTGCATGTTGTGTAGGTGAGGAGCAGCAGTGTGCACAAGGCAGGTTGTGCATGTGTGGAGGCCTTTGTGGAGATGAAATTGACAGTTAGCAGTGAGGGAGAGATACACTGGTCTCCGTTAGTGCATCATGACCTATCATTGTTCCTCCTGATCCGGGTGACACACACACACACACACACTAGTTACACAATAATGATAATAATGATTTAATTTACAGGATTTAGACATTGAGTTGGTGGTCAGTTTGCAGATGCCCTTGAGTGAAATGCACACAGCTTCTTCAACTGTGTGACCTGCATTTAGACACACGTGTGCGCGTGCGTGCGTGTGTGGGGGGGGAGGGGGTCAACTGACGGACCGACCTACCTCAGCTGTTCTCCGGTGACGAGCACCTCGGCCAGCCGCTCCAGCTCCGCAGCCTTCTTCTGCATGGTGTACCCGATGCCGTCCATCTCTCTGCTGACATTTCACGCCCAACACAAACACACACGTGTATCAATGACTTGTAAAAACGTGCGCAGCGAAGTGTGTACCAGTGTATTTCTAGCTGACACAGACACACACACACACACGAATAGCGGGAAACGAACACTGAAAAACAACACGGCTTCCGCGCGGTGGTGATGAAAACAGCAATGCGCTGACAACTCGGTTTTCGCTCACCCTTCAAGCACCATCGAGACGGAGAAAGAAGAGTTAATAAATCCTTTGATGAATGAGGGAAATTATCCCATCCCAGGAAACATGCAACAATGCAGCCAGTCAGAGCCCAGCCCTCAGTGAGCCAGCAGCTCCGCTAGTCCACTTTTCATTCCTCGAAAACCTCCAGCGACCCCGAACATCTGCACGCGCGCCTTCAAGCACGCGTTGGAATGCGAGCCGCCTGCTGCGGTTTCGGTGCAAAGCTTCTGAAATCAGCACAGCGCTTTTCTCTCAGCGTGTTTGTCAGTGTGACACACAACACGGGAGGTGGGCACGTTTTGCTCCACGGCGTCGCCAGCACCCATCCACAGAGCCTCCGCATTGGGAGGACTGTGCTGTCGTCATTGGGGGGAGTTGACCGAGGGGCGGGGTTGCAGACGGTGCGCTCGATTTAAACACCCTGGCTAGGTGTGGCAGGGGTGGGGCATTGGATGTAGTTTTGGTTTGCATGCGTTTTAATGTAAGAGAAGGACCATTGCTGTGTAACATGCAACCAGTGAAGTATAGAAAACACTTAAACTCGTCCTCGGGTTTTCTCTTTCCAGTTCAACTTTATTAATTTGGACGTTTGGTTCTGATTTATTTGGCAAAACAGCTCGAAATGTGGAAAGGGGCATTTTCAGTGTGCCAGAAAGCTGAATTCTGAATAGTGAACCACCATTTTCTGGAGGATCAGCTGGTTGTGTCAGCAAGGTCGTTACCTGAAAGTTTTCTCCTTCCAAAATGGTGAGGTTTTCAAGTTTAATACCCAATAATTAAATGAGATGGAAATAAACGGTACAAAGTCCTTTACAGTTTATGTAATATATCATCATCATTTTATATATATATACGGAAATGTCCTAAATCCGTATTTTATTTGTCCTTCTTGTTTCCTTCCTCTTGATTCAAATTAATTGGACATTTTTTGCTTCAAAAAATAGAAGCATACACATAAGATGCTTTTAATTTTCAAGCCGTTTGAATTGGGTCACCGGTATTGAATGAATTAGGTTACATGTGATGTTTCTGTACCCGCATGATCCGTATCTGAGGTGAGTATAAACGAACGCTTCCTTCTCAGCGCCGATGAAGTCATCTGGCTGCTGATTGGCTACACTGGTAAATGTGCATGCACGTGTGTGCGTTCTGAAAAGTTTGTGAATTATCTTGTGTTTAATAGTATGTAACTTACATAATATAGCAATAAAGAGCTATAAGATCCTTTTTACTATTAACTATTTGTATTATTTTAGCGTAAGTATTGTCTTATTGTTAAATTGATATTTCCCAGCGGACTTGTATAGCAAACTTATTGATAACTAGCTTCTTACCAGCTAAAGCCCCGCCACATGTTTTTTATTAGTTTGTCCATAATGTCTGTAATATGGGCATAGACCAATAAATAAATGTTTACAATTGTGACGATTTGTTTAGTGTTTTTTGACATATAGAATGTACCCAGTAATATTTGTAAAATATTACATCTGCGCAAAATATATGCTCTTCCTGCACGGCCCAGGGGCCACGGAGAAATTGCCCTCAGGAGGCGGGTCTATGAAGCAGGTTGGCCAATTGCTGACTAAATATATGAAATATATAAATATTAACATACAATTTAGCCAATCAGCGCGTATATATAAGCCTCATCTTAACGACGAGGTGATGCCGAAACTAGCGAAACTACAGGTAAAAGAGCTGAAGATCAACCTGAAGCTCCTTGACACTGTTACACCAGGAAAGTTTGGCTAACCTGATGCGCTCATGCTAACGACGCAATCTGCTTTCCATTCTGGCTTTATAAAACATCAGAGGACACAAAGCACATGCCTATTATATAAACATATATATATAAAGATTATATTGAATAGTATTATATAATACATGATAAATAAATTGGATGGTCCTAACAATATGTCTAATCATCCTTCATATAATTTTTGGCTACTGTGACTTAACTTAACTCTTTAATTGCAGCATTACTCCTTGTATCGCAGTCAGGAACTGTATAAACATACAGGCACATTGATTAATTTAACGTACTTGTTGACACACTGGTCCGTCTCGGGTGGGGAACGTCGTCCAACCGCGACATCTGCTGGCTAATGAGGGCATTACGGACGACGATGTTTTTTATCTTTTCTATTTTGAGAGTTGATTTAGTTGTTGGAACATATCGCTGGAAGTAGAATACATAGAATATATATCCATACATGTACAACTTAGTATACATACCTTATGTGACACCGCGCTCTAGCATGCGGGCCAGTGGCGCAATGGATAACGCGTCTGACTACGGATCAGAAGATTCCAGGTTCGACTCCTGGCTGGCTCGAACTTTTTCCGTTTTAGACTCTTGGTTTTCTCAGAAGAAGTTGGATTAGAAAGAAAGAATAGTCATGCGCTTATCATTACAAAGACAAATACCTGCTATCTGGTGGTATGAAATCCTTTGCGTTACTGTGATTTGTGTATGAATCCCTATGCCAACAACAAAAATGGGATAGAATGTTAAGAAACGTGTTGTAAATTGATTATATTTAGTATTATTAATCTCTATTTTCAAACTAGAGCTGACAAACAATGAAGTGAAGTAACAAATACATTATTTGTCTTTTGAATGGTTGTAGCACATTAGTACAGATATTAAAAGCCATACATGTATTTTATTGCTTTTTACTGGCATAGTATTCATGCATAAAGTCATTTTTTAATGTATTATTATCATCATCATGGTTGCTTTTGTTCTCATTATTGTTCTAAATATAAATAAAAAATAAATAAATATAAATAACGCTCCCCCCTATAAGTGAGAGACAATGGTGTTGCCCTTGTAACAGCAGATATCAACAAAGACTATCTGTATGCCAGTTTCAAAGCAATTTATCTTCTATTTGTTTTCTTCATCTAGTTTAACATTTGCTATAAGAGAAAAATCAGCTTAAATGAAGACCTTCCCCCATGTTTCAGATGTGTACGTATTCTGTTATGTTGTGCTTTATCATAAACTACACATGGCTATGAAAAAAACTCAAATGACTGGCAAGCTTTTATTTAGTAAACCTGAAGACATGAATAAAATCTAGATGGCAAATGAAGACTATCAAAACCTGTACATCCCACTCCAAATGAGTATTTCAGGGAGGAATTCAAAATGAAAGGTAGGTGAATTAATACAGGAATAGAATACATGTCTTTTTAAATATAACTTTGCAAACGCAACAATATATTGATCTACAACACTAATACCGACTTCTTCATGGTTAAATAAAAAACTCACTATCATAAGTGCTTAGGACAGACTGCATCTGAAAAATACCGCCTGAGGTTTGCTGTGTCCTCATTTCACCCGGCTAGACTAAACAAAAGAAGAAAAAGTAACTCATGGTTTTATTTGACATTGTGAAATGATGGACGCTACAGAGGCCTGGGGATGTGGGAATGCAGTGGGGCGTTGTTTATTTCTATGGAATGGTCTCGCTGAAGCGTTATCATTTGATGTGATCATACAGGACTTTGCAGATGGAAAACGAGTCACAATGATTGCTCATGTGTGCAGGTCAACCAACAAGTGTCCCTCTCAAGAGGGAAATGTAACTTTCTGAAATTCTGTTTAAAATAGGAAAATTGTTGTTATATTAGTTACTTTTTATTAGGAAGCTCAATGCCAATTTGTTACTGTTTTGTATATATATCTTAAACGAATACACACCAGCTGTTATTACTGCATGTCTAAACTTTACCATGATTGTATCCTTATTTTCCAATTGCAAAGCTGGTAAGCGAGCAGAACCAGATTGTTTCGGGGTTGAATCGGATTGAGCGTGACAGAGGTACATTGTTTCCGAAATGAGTTGAAAACCAAATATTTATACAGCCAATTCAATTGATATTTACAGTTATAAAAAAACAACATGGCCACACAAAGTCCATATGCAGCGGGTCTAAGGCAATGCTTCCTTGTCTGTTACATCCTTCATTATTGTGAGAAAACCTCCTGAGGCATAATGGAAACTTCATCAGCATCCCTGCGAAAACACGCATCAAACCGTAGATCGGATGCGTTGCATTAATCAATCCTTTACAACAAGAATTGCACACACTGCGCGGTCACGCTTGGGCAGTTCATCCACGAAGCCACCAGGGGGCGCCGTCCGCCCGCTTCAGCGTCAGTAGGAGGCCGCGGCGGCCACCGGAGAGGGGCAGCCCGGCTCCGTGTGCTTCAGGTGGCAGGAGTGGCAGAGGAGGTGTCCGTTCAGCGGGTAGCAGCGGTGACCCTCCTCGTCGTTCAGCTCCATGGCGCAGGCCTGATGGACGCAGGGGACGGACGGCGGTTAGACTCACATAACTGGTATCTGCTCTGCATTGACCTCACTTGCAAGCAGAAATAGACAGAAATAATTGCCGCGATATCTTTAATTCGAGCTTTTAGAAGTGCCAATCTGTTTCTACAAAAAAAAAAGCAGCCGTGGACAATAAAGAATTCCCTTCATACATTACCAGTCAAAGGTTGAGAAAGTGTCTCAACCTTTGACTGGTAATGTGTTTATAAATAAATACATCAAATGATACATATGCACATCATAAATATGATACATAGCTAATCAATGAATATGAATGAATGAATAAACGTTTTGTGAAAATGGTATAAAAACGTAATAAAATACTAGCACATTATGTAAAACAATCACATTTACCATAAATAGAACATGAAAATGATTTTGAATCAATAGCATGATTTTAATCTAATCTGATCTGCCGTTTCAAGAAAGAAATGTTCACAGATCAAGAATTCTAATGTTCAGACGTTCCTCTGTGAACAGCTTGGACGGTGAGCAAAAATCCACGTTCTGCTCCTCGCAGTCCTCCGATTATTATTGTCATGTATGGAAGAACAGCGGCTGTCAATCAGCCTTTGGCACAAAATAAAAAGAGGCACTTGAGTAAAATGATGAGATAGGGATGATGAGGTGTCGCGTACCTGCTCTCCACAGCAGCATGTCATTACCGCCAAGACTGTAATTAAGATCAGGGATCTACTCATAATGATATCTCTTAATGAACCATTCAGAAGGTCCCTGGCTCAGAGCCACTAAACAGGAACATTGTCAAATGCGAGGCTTCAGAGCAATATGGCATTTGCTTTTCTTTAACCCACCTCACAGTGATAGCATTCCACATGATAGTCTTTGTCCATGGAGACAACTCGGATGGTTTCATCGGACCCCTGGAATGAAATTCCGACAAACAAATGAAGCCAATCGCAGTCTTTTCTGTTTAGTCCAAAAAAAACAACCCACTGCTGTAAGCAAAGAGCTGAATTTTCTGTACTTTTAAATTATGAATTGCACTGGCACACGAGAATGTAGACACAAAATAAAGCCACAAGAAGCCAAAACTGTCGCAGAAAATTCTCCATCTGTACATTTAGTATTTGTGTGCTTTTTGTCCTCAAGGCAGGAGCTTTTTTTTTCTTTTTCAGTCATCTTTCTCTGATTACAATGTCAGCCTGAGAGGGAACTCCCCCGAACATCCGTAAAAACAGCTTACATAAATGCACAGACAAAGACCCCCCCCCAAAAAACACACACACACACACACACACACACACACTACCTCTCCTCTAAATACCGGCCTCACTGCTTACTCAAAGGGGAGGGCTGGGGGCATTCCAGCAAAGTCAACTCTAATTTTGGATATTTCTTTGCTTTTGCCAGCATGTCCTGCCTGCGTGTGAACTGTACTATTAATCTGCTCCTCCGTGACACAACATCCAATCAAAGCACACACATACAGTATTCGCCTCCCATTGTTTGCCCTGTAGTCCAGAGGGACATTTGGCCTTATTGTTTAGTTCCATGTTTGGGTAATAACTGAGTAAACAAGAGCAGGTGATGATTTACAGTCTGCTGACGCGCTGTTGCTCGAGGGTCCACAGGTGAGAGCCAACAACTTTTGGATGTAGCAAAGGTATAAAGCTGATCATTCACGTTGTTAAAAACCATCATCCCAGTGACGGAGACAAAACCCAGATGCTGCAGGTTTAACACAAAGGGTCTCGAGTTGGGATGTTAAACTTATTGACTTAGAGAAGTTAACCACAAACATGATAGAAGAATTAAGTCAATAGATGATGTCCTTAATGCAGGTGAAAGTGAGCTCACCTCTGAGGGCAGGATGGGCTGGTTACAGGCTGCACATTTAGGCGCCAGGACCCTGGGAGAGTGTGAGGAGACAGGCAGTCATACATCAGTTGGAACTGCATTTAAATTCCTCAAATTCAAATGGGAGTAGAAAACGAGAGTGGTAGAGTTAAATCAAGCCATTACTTCTGCACACATGGCTGACACCTGGACGTCTGAGGGGATAACAAAGAGCCTCTCAGTGAGGACGGTCATGACTGTGGCTTAAGTTACACGTACTGAATACACCAAAAGGTTGGTCTGATTGAATCAGCGTACAGAGCTTCCAGACGGGGATTGTCCTCGTGGCCGGCTGCGTTGTTCACGTTGTCCCAGGAGCAAGAGGAAAAGGTTCAAGTGCTACAGGCACAGCTTCAAAGCGTTCTCGCACTCACAACACATTGATTTCCCCCTCTGTCGTTAACTGAGCATGTTGCTGTTGGGTTTGGCCCAGAGGAGTCACGGCTGCACGCCACTCCTCGCGTCTCTGACTGGACAGTGATCTTTACCCCCCACCCTCTCTTTTCATTCCTGGCTACACTTCTCATGTGTCTGCCACACGCGGCAAATAGACTCAGTCGACCCTTCGAGGCCACATCCAGCAGTAGCAGGGAGACGTTAGGGGGGCCGTGCTGTCAACTGCAATAAGACACCTGGACCTTTCCGCGTGTGATGCTAAATTAATTCAGCACAGCTAAAGCCAGGTCATGTGATCATGTGATCACCTCCTTCCCTTGGAACAAATGACGCTCACCTGTGGTAGTCTTTGAGACAGTAGATCTTGTTCTCGGTGTCCACGGTGAAGGGCACTCCGTCAAGGCTCTCGTTACAGATGACACAGCGGAAACAGCCCGGGTGGTAGGACTTCCCGAGGGCCTGCAGGATCTATCAACAGAGGAATGGCTTACCAACATCTGGACGTCAAGGCTTGAATTAATGAATCAAAGAATTCCACACAATTTGTCTCGTCAATCATATCAAAATAGTCATTGTTCTGAATAACATTTTTGATTTTAAGATAAGATGAACTTTGCATGTGAGTCTATTGGAACATTGGAGCAGGCAGGCAAGAGGACTCAGATATTCACATGTAAATAACTGTACTGAAAACAAAGAATCATACACATACAACATGCTGTATGATGTTTAGAATCATCCCTAAAAATTATCCTTTAGATGCTGCTCCCTTTACTTGATCACATGCTTTGTATGTTCTTTTTTTTACCCATGAGTCTGTGTGTGTGTGTCAGACAGAGGGAGACATGCACATGCTTCCTCTTGAGTCTTTATCCAGATGTGCCCACAGAAAGGATTGCTTGGCTCGGACCCATTCACACAAACACACAGACACGCAAATCACTCAGCAGTACACGACTAGAGGGAAGGAACAGACACTCACCATGTCCATGATCAGATGTCCACATGCGTTGCACTTGTCTGCCGACTGCTGGAAACCAGAGTACTTCAACAGGCAGAGAACAGACGGCGGTGATGTGATTGGAATTTGGTTATTTAACGGATGACTGAAATCTCTGCTCTTTTTCAGACTGAGCACTAAACAGCTCCACTACGTCTCCAGGGCACAATCCAAAGAAGCCTAAATGGTGAAGTGACATGTGTAGTTTCACTCAAACATGCTCTTTAAAAGTGCTTACACTTTCCCTCTTTGAGAGCAAAAAAATATGCAGTTTAAACGTGAGCGAGTCCCTAAAACAAAGTCGGTGTGGTTCCTTCGAAAGGAGCGCAATAAATACGGTGTTTGTCAGTCGGGTCGACTTGCTCATGTGTTTACTTGTATGAGCAGTGTCAGTAAGTAGAAGAGGAGCACATAGGGGGAGAAAGACAGCATATTTAATTCAGTAAAAAATAGGATTTTATTTGAGGAACAAGCTTTTGGGGGGAGGGAACACGCACACAGAGCTACCGACAGCGTGAAGGATTTGTTGGGAAAATACAAACAAAAGGAGGATGGATTTCCAATGAAAATGCCACGTGCAAAACGGAAAATATGTGTTGGAAATTACAACAAATGCCTCCACGGGGATTTTAATGGTGTTCAATTACATTCTCCATTTCTATTATTTCTGAGTAAACACAGTCCTTCTGCACTGGTGTGAATGGCCTGACCGCCCTCCACCCCATGAACCATTGCTAAGCAGCCTCTCTAGTTAGGGACCTTCCATTCCCCCCAAAGGGAGGGCATTGATATGAATCAGTGGCATCAGATAAAAAACAAGTGTTGATAAGGTCAAAGTCGCTTACCAATATATAGTGTTTAAGTTGAAGATTGAAAGGGGATTTAAGGATAAACTGTTAACCTCTCGTTTTATAAATACAGAGGTTTGGAAACCATGAGGCAATAGAGACGTTGCCTGGGCAAAATATGTTATCTCAACCTAACGCATGGAAAGGCCAAATAGCGGAGTTGAGGTCTACGACATATTGATTGTGTATTGACTGCTCACCAGGAAGTCCTCTTCACAGAAAACCCTCCCTCCGACATAGTAGAACGCCTTCCCTCTCAGCCTTCGACCTGTAGAAACACACAGAGAAACGTCTGCTTGTATCATTACACCTATCATAACCTGTTCTATTATTGAATTACAACAAGCAGATTAAAGCAGACGAGAAAAGGAAAGTCAACAGCAGAATGTTGAATCGTCTTACTGGAAAATCCTGCAAAGCAATGAGACCAGTCTCAGAAAATAGTTAGAGCACTAATGCATAAAGGCGGCGGTGATTAATTACACCCATTCGAAAGTAATGGACCCTCTTGCAATATTCAGTATATCTTGCTGAATTCCGGGCAGATCAATCAAACGAATGGCTCTTGTGCTGGTGTCTTAATATAATATTGCTGGGGCACACAGCGGGTTGCGGTAGGACCAGGAACACATCTGGATCAAAGACGTGTGGCTAAAACTGCTGATTAAATTCAATTACTAGACAGGTGTAACAGATTAAACACTTTTCTATATTGGATTTCGCGGCGACCCCCGGCCAAGACCTCCAACCACCTGCTATCCTTCTTCACTGTTCCTTCCTGGTGTCTCCACAGGCTTTGTATGCTTCCTGTCTCTCTGTCTGCTTTAATAATGCTATGGTCTGGAGCTGGCTTCTTATATCAAGTCCACACACACAAATAAAACCACTCTGCATAGCTATTCTTGCCCAGGTCCCACAGGAAGAGAAAACATTCCTGACATTTCTGCAGTGGGGAGGTGAAGGCGGGAGCAGCGGGGGAGGAGAGAGGGGGGGTTAACCCTGGTCAACAGGAGCCTTCTTTATCGCCCGTGCTCAGTCAACCTGAATGTTTGTATCCAGATAGTCTCACACAGTAACTCAGCCATGAGGAGTTTCACATGCAGTTGAAGACATGTAGGTAAAGCACATTTGGAATATAGGGCTTTCTTCAGAATAAGTCAGCATTAGAACCATATCTTGGCTCATCCCATAGTTGGATATTGTGGTGTTGGGCAATGGTACAGTAATGTCTGTGAGATTATACTGTATATTGACCAACATTTTGCCACACTGAATACAGTATATCAGTATTAGGACATCAAGAGCTTTCTTTTTTATCACTGATATTTGCATCCATGTGATGAGGCACTGTGATTTTCTGCAATTGCCTAAAGCAGACCGTAATATTATGGTTATCTTGTCCATGAACAGTTTAAGATTCATTTATATACCACAATACCAATTAGATTTTTTCAAAGCAAATCTGAGGGCAAAAACAAAATAGGAAACTGAAAACTAAAAAAAACTAAAACATTCCTTTTTTAATATGAATGACAGGTGACATTCTCTGAACCACCTATTCACTGCTACATGACCTTACTTTATTATGATAATAAGGGTCATTCAATCAAGCTCTTACCAAGGCGAACACAATAACTAGCTTAGTTACACATTACTTGTGTAGCTGGCCTTCGGCCATTACTGAAGACAGTCTTGGCAGTGTGTCCCTAAAGGAAAATGGGCAGGAGGACAGGGAATGGAAGTCAGATATGGGCCATCCCTCCTCTTCGCAGTCCCGTCTTTTTTTTCCCAGTGAGTCAGAGAGAGAAAGCGCTAAGCTTTCCGGAGAGATAAGAGCTTAATTAAAGTCAGCAGTCGGGACCGGCTATTTGAAAAGAACTGTGACTATTGCTCTTTCATAAAAATGTAAAATACCTGAGGGACAGAACAAAACACAAGGCCATTTTATAATTAAAACATTCTATGAATTCCATTATGTTATCCCATTTAGAGAATATGAAGTTCACAATGACTGTGCCATGTCCTCCTAATTGGGACTCAACCCCCTTCCTTCCTGTGCGTAAAATAAAAAAGCATCTCATACGCCGATTCCACATTCCAAGTCACTTCCGGCCTTGCAAAAGATATTTAGGTATGTTTAAATATCAAAGAAATCTTTCTTCCCTGCATTTAGAAGCTGTGTTTTGGGTAGTCTGACTTTATATTAAGAAAAGCAGAATGTGAGGGAGAGTTTTTGCACCAGTGTTCCTTAAAAACAACATAAATATACTATATATAAGAATATCTCACATAAGGAGAAGTGATTTCTTTCTTTTAAGTCGGCAAATGTGTAAACAAGTTCCCCCGATTACCAACTTGAGCTTAATCTCCAACTGGAATTGGGTTGTTCCGTTAACTGTTTGTGCCCCGTCAGGCCTACCGACGACTGGCCGGCAGGGGGGCCCCTCTGAGGCCCTGCAGCCTGAATGTCCTCCTGGCTCTCAGGCCCCTTAGAGGAACAAGTGGGGCGAGAGCAGGAGAGTGAGCTCGCAGTCATGAAACCTGTTACACAACTCCATAACAACGACGGATCTCTTGACAAATTGACCCTGGGGGAGGATGAGGAGGGAGGCCTCGTGAACAGGCTCTGTATATTCAACGGCATCGTGCCGTTTACCGTGTGGGCACAGCATGAGTGCACGTGCGTATCAGCGCGCCCCCGCCTGCAGTGCTGCGTGCGGTGGGCTCTCACTCAATGGTCTTCCTGTCCCCCACACTGCCCTCCCAGCTCGCTGCGCTGAGCTGACATAACAGCTCCCAGTGTCCTCCCGGAGCCAGACCTACTGACTGCCCCTATGCCTGCAACCCCCCCGACCCCCTCATCGACGCTGAGAGGCCTCTCTCCAGGCCCACTTACAGCCAGCACAGCCGTCATGCTCCCACATGGAGAAAGGCCTGAGAGGCATGTGTTGTGTCTCCTCCACACACATGTATAAACACACAATACAGAAGGGGGAAAAAAAACAGTGTCCATCATATATTTGGGGGTGTAATCAGCAAGGTCGAAGGTGCTGTGGAATAACAGGCCCGAGTAGAGGGTCACCGCAGTGCCGCACATACTCCGCATACCCTTCTCATAATTGGGACAGAGATTTTAATTGGTCGGAGCACAAATCTAACATGACACACAATACACGGGTCCCAAAGGAGGAAACTGTGAAAAGGGAATGGAACTTATCAACCGGGTATAATGTTGTCTGTTTAAAGTTCTTGTGTCTTAAAAGTAAAAAACTGCATCCAGGTCTGGGATTTGAAACAAAGAACAGACGTTGTCTGTTGAAATGTTGTATTGAGTATTATGTTGAGTATTTCTGAACAACTGGGTCCCAAAGTGCCCTCGCCTTTCCTGCGTGGGATTTGTGGTTTCATAAGTCAATGGTTCTCAGTCTCCACCAGGCTTGGATACTGTCTGACTAACTCACTGTACACTAGATGTTATTTTCTTGACAGATGGATAAATTAGGTTGGCCAAAAAAAGTCTTGCTTTGTTCGTCCTTGTGTGACTGACACACCCAGAAACCAAACACCAGTAAGCACGGGACACCAACCCCCAAATTATTGTTGGTTTCTGCTCGGGGGCACTGAATGGTTCAATTTTTAATCAAGAGCACAAGTTCTGTGGCAGCCTATAAGTCGGGAGGTGACGTGAGCTTAACCTGTGAAAGTGTGAGTGAAGGTGTGTGTGCGTTTACTTACTGCAGGCGCTGCAGGTGAAGCAGCTGTCATGGTAGAGGCTTCCCATAGCTTGGCAGGCCTGGCTGGCCCCATGCACCGCCTTGTTGCATTTAACACAGGCACCTGAAGCACATCACAGCCAATGTCAGAGAAGGGAGCCACTTGTGCCTTTCAATTTAATACGCTTTTTGATCAACCCATTTACATCGGAGGTAGAAACTAAGACTAGTCTACTGTATCAAGATAAAAGGGCACAGAAGAGGGGGTTGAGATCCAGAATAATCCAAACAAAAACAATGGAGACAAAGAAAATACATCACTGCAAAAAGTCAGGAAACTGGGAGCAGGGCCGCATCATTGAAATATATCCTGATTTGCTTATTTGACTTGGCTCAGACAGTAAAAGGTTTGTTGAGAAAGACTTTGATCATAATCAGAATGTTCCTTCCCTAACTACACACACAGTGAATGCGGCGGCTTGATGTCATTAATAATCCATCCACTCATCCAAGCCCGGTATGAGTCGAGCACAATGTAAAAAGTGAAAAACTATAAAAGACCCAGAAGCAGGTCACATGAGCGCACACCGTGCACTAATGTATAATCTCCCCTTTGACTTTCGACTGTTTATCAAAAACACAAACACAAGCTTTTTTTTTGTTCTGGAACCGCTCATGCAACACGGCTTTCCTGGGACCTGGCATGGAAACATCACCCTCCCTTTCGCACCAGTTCACTGCCAATCTCCACCTTTCCCTCGGAGTGTGTACTCTGCGGCATGGAGGCCGTTAAAGTGGCATCCCTGACCGCTAGCAGCTCAATCCATCAGATACAGTTTGATACGAGCACTGAGGAAAGACCTCGAGCTTCTTTTTCAGAGTGACGATGTGTGTGCATGAGCTTATTTGTGTGGTGTGCATGTTGTTTTTAAAGAAAAACTCCCCGGCGAGAAGGAAATAGAGCTGAGCAGGAGAGCGGCTAGCGGCCCGGCCCAGGTCCTGCTAGCGCGCTGACAAAGACACTTCTGTTCTCACTGTATCCAACACACATCACGCGGCCGCCTCCCCAAAAGTTACTTGTTGCATTTAATAACCTTCAAATGGTTCTTTTTTTAGACTTTCTGTAATACAATATACAACGGGGTTATATATAGTATATGTGTTAAGCCTCTCCTAATGCCACAACAAAGGACACATCATCAGGGGCCCCCATGGCCTGGAAAAAAGATTTAGAGATAAAAGGGGGATATTATTAGAAAGCAGAAGAATGTTTTTATCGTATGTAAGCTGTGTGCATGAAAAATGTCTTTTGTGAATGTGGACTCCAAACACTTCATGTCAGAGACCCGACACACAGTCGACTGATTCAGGACTTTTTGCGAGATGGGCCACCGGGCCGTGGAAATGTTTCCTAACTGTCTTTACAGCTTTGATTAGAATGCGCCATGTGAACAAAAAAAAGCAGTAAAAGTGAACTCTTTGCAGATTGGGCACTACAAATCTGTCTTTGGCAGGAGTCCCATATTCCAAAGCAGCATGATTGCTTTGCAGACTGGGTGCCTGCTTTAAGTGGGGGCCAAAAACTTCACCTTACCAAACCCCTTTCACCTTTCCCAAATGTGAAAACTCCCAGCACATAGACACCACCGACCATGGCTATACGTTGTAGCAGCTGCTCAGCTTTGTTACTTCAAAGTTTCATCCATGAAACATCCACAACGACTCAAACATGAAAAGCAGCAAGCCTTGCACATCACGCGTGTAGAAACATCCCAGGTGGAGTTGTGATGTGTCTCATATGGCGGCTGCTCTTTTTTTGTCTGATGTCGACTGCCTTCCACGCTACAATCAAGCACCATTAGATAACTATTACACCGTGATATCCATGACATTTAGGTAACCGTCTCCACCTTGTCCATTCCTTCTAGTTTACTTTATTTTTAGCTGACTACTGTGCTCGCTGGTTATTAGAGCTGACTCAGGTTGGTGGAATTCTTTTTTTAATTTTTTAAGAACAAATTTAAAGGACGAGGCAACAACTTTAAGAGACTAAGCAATAAAAGATGACGTTTCTCTATATCAATGGCCTAATTCCATCTGCCATTTACCGCAGCCTATAAGCTGTTTATTGATAGACAAAAAGACACACTGAGATGCATGAGGGGATGTCACACACGAACACACACACACACACACACACACACACACATACACAAGAAAAACTGTATAAGCCAAGAATCTAAGAAGAAGGAAGAGTTAAAGTTCTGTGAGTATGGGTCAGTGAAAGTCAGAGGAGGAGTCTGTGGGGGGACTTCACTAGGATGTCCCACCACTTCTCCCCTCCTGGATGTTCGTGTCTATAAATCCCATATCCTTTCATGTCTTTCTTGTGGCCAAGGACAAAGAAGCGTCTAGGAAGCTGCTCCTAAATCTCTCTCCGTTTGTATACTCGGCTGCACCGCAGGCACCTCGAAACTCAACTGGGGCTCCCCTCCCGTTTGTATCTTAAGACCTCATATACAAAATTCCTTGCTCTCTTCCTTCAAACATTCCTCACAGTTCCCTTGGTGCACCCGTTTGGCACAGGACTCATTTTCCCAGAACCTCCAGCTGAAATTTAGCCAATCGGTACTTGGTGTACAGTTGGGAGCGCTGATGAATCCCTGCGTGGGGATACTGCTCACTGGATATGTTAAACACCATCACGGCGCCGGAAGAGACTTATAAAAAGCACATCATGTTCTTTCCGTCAGACTAAAAGAAACCGTATCTTTAACTGGAAAACTTCAAAGACAAATAGAATCTACAAATATGACAATATACAAAAGAATTTTCACAAATATCATTTTTCCCGCAGCTGAGAAGGCAAAGAAGTGAAGCACACTGACGGCGCACGGTTTTATTCTGGCATGAAACCCTGACTCAGAGGATGAGCCATGGTTTAGTGAAAAACTCCAAACAGGAACCATGTGTGGGAATGAATGAGAACAAAAAGGCCGGTACAGTATCACTTTAAACCTGCACTTCAGGTGATTGCACACCCTGGGACTGCTCTCCCACACATCCGCCACCTCCACGTCGCTGTGCTGTTCTTGAGCCTGGCGGTGACTCTGACCTACGCCATAACAGCTCGCCTTGCACACAGAGGCACACCGATTCAAACGCAGGGAAATCCCCCATCTCATCCTCTCTGTCCCTCGCCGTCATGCTTTCCCATTGGGGGGACATCCCGTCTTCACGAATGGCCTCGACTGTGAACATCTGGCTAGCATAAGAGCACCAGGATCCACCGGGACCAACACACTCAGGTACAGAATATCCCGTCTCATTTTACTGCATGTGTTCCTTTGATGTCGCATTGATTCCCTGACAGCGCCCCTACCGTCCCGATGCAGTGATAGCAGGAATAGAAACCAGGGTATTCTGCTGATGATGGACATTCTTATACAACCCATCCCAGCCTCTGTTGCTCGGCCAGTGACCTTGTTTATCGGTTTTAATTTAGCTGCAAAACTTTACTTCTTTTATATGAATCTGTAATAATTCAATACATTTGAAGTGTGCATAATTCCAACATATACGAGGGTGCTAGATCACAAAACGCCAAGTATCTAAAAGATAAATATGTGTGTGGTCTTCTGTATTATTATACAGCAGTATGGTTTCTTGTTATGTACCAGAAATAGTAATCATAGGTGTTATTATTCACATAATTTCCCCCGTGTGCGTATGTTCATCACTTGCACAAGCGTGCACGGCATGCTCACAAAAGAGTTAGAAGAAATGTGCCAGCACCGATCCGCTCTGATGTAATGTGAAAACAGCCCCTGATAAGGAAACAAACTCCTCATGGGGGACTGCCATTAAAACCATCACAGACTTAATGGAGCACAGAGCTGACTGCAGTGATCAACGTCTAACTAATGACTTCAGTCATCAACGCTGTCTCGTACTGCATTAAATCTCTGGGAAGAGATAGAGGGCAACATTCTTCCGTCTGGCCCCGGCCCCACCTTTTACTGCTGAAGGGTTTGTGGGCGGTGGGCGGACAATGAATCGTTTTTAAAAAAAGGACAGGAAACAAATTAGAGAAATGATTTTGTCTGCATTCCAAAGAAGAACAGAAGAGAGAAGCTAGGCTAATGGGTTCAGCTATTCCATCAGCAAAGACCATCAAAGATGCCGCTGACTTAAGGACAATTGGGTTGCACCAAAAATGTAAACACAGGAACACACAGCCAGCGCAGAATATAATGTGTGTGTTAAGGGAAACACAGAAGAAGGGCGACAGTGTGTGCCGGTAAACGTTCAATTAAAAGTCAAGGGATTTATGTTCTCAACTGTGGGTGGGCGGTTCTGTCTTTCGATGGGTTTTACCGCCGCAGTCTACCTGGCAGAAAGAAGCCCCTTGTTGAATTTGGATCGTTTTAAACTGCCTTACCGAAGAAGTCAGCCTTTGGTTGGGCGTCCATCTCCTTTTCTAGTTGATCGGTGAGGGCTTCTAACTTCATTTCAGCTGCTGAAGGCGCCTGTTGGGGCGGCTGTGCATGGAGAGACTGGCAGGATAGCTGGACGGGCTTCGAAGGGCACTTGATTTTAGCTTCGGCGCCGACGGCGTGTCCACAGACCGCCATTTGGCTCTGACCTTGACCCTGGCTGACGCTTTTGGACACATTGGCAGGAACCAAGGCCGCAGATGCCACCCGGGATTTGGGTAGAGTTGTTTCAGAAGGTCCCGGTAGGAGCGAGGACGCTGTCAGAGGACCACTGTGGCTGCCGGAGGGTCTCGAGATTGGAGAAGGTGGCGCGTAATGGGCCCCAGCGTGAGTGGAGGCCTGCTGCGTTCCCGCCGGGAAGGCACTCAGAGGCAGGGCGGGGAGAAGGTCGGCTCCACCCGAGCCACAGGGCTCTCCTGCCCATCCGCGGAGCGCACCGGCACAAGACGAGGCCGGACTCGGGTTCAAAGCCTGGGGGGCGGGCTCAATCTGCTGGGGCTGCTGCCTGGACCCCAGCGACAGGGGAGGCTGGCTCTCTCTGGAGGGGGCCCAGGCTGCCGAGGGGCTGACCGGGTAGCGGCCAGACACCGGCGACGAGCAGTCGTAGTTGTTGCCGTAGCCACACGCCCTGGCCGCCGGAGGTTCGGGCTGGCCGGCCGCGTGGTGTCTCTGGCCGTCGGACAGGGCGTGCTGGTTGGGCAGCGGGCCGGAGAGCATCGGGGGCTTGGCCGCCGCTTCGCACGGCTGCCTGTAGCTGTTGATGGGGGGTCTGTCTTTGGTGTAGTGCGCGCTGCTATGGGCCCCGTTCATTTTCATGGCCTGGTTGTTTTTGGCCATCTCCTCTTGCTGTTTCTGAATGTGTATTTTATTCATTTTAGTAGCGAAAACTCTCCTGGTTTCTTCAAAGTCGGGGTTATTTCCCGCATCCCTCCTCGTTCGAAACAAGCCGTCGCGGGACGCTTCATACATGTTGAGGTCCTCAATAAACTTACTCGCCTCGAGTCCGAAATCTTCGTATTTATCCATTGTGAAGTTTCCGCTTCAATAAAGCGAAGCAACAGGTGACGTTAGTTATATTCCGCGGTTAAAGTCGTCTAACAGAAGGATATTGTTGTAACTCTGAGGGAATCATTAACGTTAGCTCACAACTCGCGTAGTCTCCGCAGGGGGACGAGGGTCCAGGATAAAAACTTTTTCCTCTTACTCCCAACTTCCCTCTTCTTGTTGAAGACCGGCGTGGAAAAAAAGTAAAGTTAACGAGACTCCAACGCGTCCTCCTCACAGAAACCGCCCGAGCTCCGCTCCGCTGCCCCGAACAAGCCGCCGTCTGTCTGGTTATAAATACGAGCAGCAGATCCCGGATCCGATAGCCCGGACGACCCCGCAAAGCCTAGAACTGCCTGCCCCCCCCCCTTCCCCTCCTCCTCCTCCTCCTGCACCTCCTCCTCCCTCCGCCCGCTTACAGTCCCAGCGGGGAACCTTCATTCAACACCGCGCCCTCCGCATCTCTTTCTCTCGCTCTCTCTTAAAAGAAATACACATTTTTAAAAAGTACGTCAAAGTAGTGCAACTAGCTAAACACGAAGCTAAAGCGCCGCCGGTCGACCGGTAGAAGTCGCGCGCGCTCGGCGGCCGCGCGCGGCCAGCGGCCGGCGGTTGGGACTGAAGTCGGCGGACGGAGGCTTTGTTTTAAAGGTGCAGTGCTCACATTCAGCCACGAGTAGAATAAATAAAAAGTGGAACTTCGTGGTGGGACCATAAATGTACAGTTAGTTCTCTACCAGCTACCGTATTCGTGTCTTCGCGTGATATGAAGATAACCTCTTTTGGGGGAAGATGTCCACCCGCTCCCTCACATCCGGTGTTGTTGTTAAAAATATCCGGCGCTGGTTGACTCAGTCGCCGCACTGTGAGTCAGAGAAACACGTTTTTTGAGGGATGAACAGGCAGCGTGATGAAAATAAATACTGGGCGACTTCTTACTTTTCTTTATGGTTGTTTGTTTGACAAAACTAAAATATGAGACGACCCGACAGACGAAAGCCTTTATGCTGCTGCAAGTGGGCTCCACCAACTGTTAGACATCACTATTCTATTAACGTTATAACACTTGGCAATGCATTGAAAAAACACCTAAGTTTAATGATTGAGTTCAAGATTATTTCATCATAATAGGCTAAACTATATTTTATTAAAGCAACGTTTTTAAAATAGAATCTCGTCTAATGGAGTGTTTTTACAATGTAATATAGTTTTTCTCATTTAAATTGAAATTGAAATACCTCATCTAACACTGCTTTCTGGCTTAGTCGTGGAAAGAGACAGGTAAAGTAAAGCAAATGGGGGTTGGGTCTTAATTATTTTAGAAAATATTCAGGAAGGCTGGTGTCACTCCCACACAACCTTTTTTCAAGTTTCCATTCCCTCATAAACAATGTATGTATAGTACTCCTATGGAATTAGAGTGGCTACTGTATGGGTGGGTTTTTATTTAAGGGGGGTTATTTACAGTACTTGTTCCCCCCTGTTTTGTTTGAATGATACACATTCCTGCTCATGAAACATACACAGACCCTGGCTGGAATATTTAAGGCCGGGTTGTTGTACAATAGGGTGAACTTGTGCGTCGGGGGGGAAATAAAAAGGCAAAGACAGAGGCACATGTTATTTGTGTCCAGGATGTGGCTCGGATGTGAATATATTGTCTGAAAGCCCTGATGTAAAACCCAAAAAAATGCAAGGAAAGTGAGTTTAGGGTGCCTTTATGCTGCTGTTGTCATTTAAACTGAAGATTGCTAAGGTCCGAGCCTGCAGGTATGTAATGGGAAATAATCACAACAATGTAGCACTTCAAACAACAGGATAATTGCTTTAGACCATTTTCACAAATATTCTTGTGAAACAGCCATGGGTAATATTTTAGTGATATTCCATGGGGTGTTTTTCACCACCACATCACATTCATGTTATTCACAGAGAAGTCAGTATTTGAACAAATGGAGCAGGATCTTGTGATGTGGTATATTTGTATTTGCATTAATTGCATCTATTTTGATTAACCAATTGGACCAAAGGGGAATACTTTAGATTGATACAGAGAAAAACTTAATTTCCCAGTAGGCAAACCCTCCTCACAGTCATTTTTAATAGCAGCTCTTTAGGGATGGGCAGTAAAGGAAAGAACATTCACAATGGTTTCTGCATTTTTTACAGTAATATTTCTTGGTGGAAACAAAGCCTTATTTACATTTTCTTTTGGTGTATCTGTTGCTGTAATAGCAAAACGCATTCTAGTCAGATGTGTTTATGAAATACTATCTGAATTATTTTTACAATCTGTACAACATACAGTACAGCACCATATGTAGTTTCACTGCTGATTCAAGGTTTTGTATAAAAGCCTTTGCAAATTTTAAGTGAAATATAAATAGTTCAGCAGCGATTGACATCTACTTAATACGGCTTTAACATTGAAGCTGCAGATTTGAGGCAGCCACTATGAGTTAAATGCTTTACAATAGATGTTGTGGATGGATTGAAATGGATGGATGAAACAGATCTGGCAGATAAGAAGCGTGAAGGAGAAAATAATAACTGCACACACATGCTACTTCCATGCAACTTCATCTGCAGTAAGACAGATGTGTGCAATCATAGATATATATAGATCCCTCTGAATATAACATAAGTCACACCTGCGCGAGTCCTTGTGTACAACGTTTTCATTCAGTACCAAAATGACTAAAAGACTGTTACTATGGAGATTTGCAGAACTGTGGCAAGTGTGGTGCCTACACACACAACAGAACAAGAAGAACAAGAGTTCAGCTTCATCGCCCGAACAAAAAGAGCACTAGAGAAAATCTGCTGATACAATGAGCTCACAAAGAGACACAAAAAATCATTGGATGACCAAATTACTAGCATTGAGGTAATGAGATAATGAGTAGTAGTTGTGTTACTTCCCCCTGGGAGAATAGACAGCACAGCCCAGGGACTCAACCGGTGCATTGGAGGCACTGCTGTGTAATCCACCACTTTTCAATTCCACCAGCAGAGTTTTTCAACAGGAAGGAATTTCCTTTAACTCAGCAAAGACAACGTCATGCTGTACATCCCATGTGTAAGAGAGACGGCGGCTGTGGTCACAAGAGAAATTGAGTCATAGTAGAATTATGTTGCCTATTCAATGGTCCTAGTCGTCATGGAAACTGCAGAGCCGACAAAAAGCGTTAACCCTCTGAACCCTCCGTTTTGGGGCGTTTTTCGTTCTGGTCAGATTTTGCTCTCTGGGGCCTCGTTTGCAGCTCTAACGTGTAGGTTATGCATCTCTATGGAAACAGCACAACCACGGCTAGAAGGCATACGAGCCAGAAATAACATGAGAATAATACAAAATATCTTCTGTGGAGTAAAACAGTTACCGTGGCATACATTTAAAAAATAAGGTATGGCCATTAATCTAAGTATTGATATAGAACGCGGTCGGTGTGAAAGAAAGCCCACAAAAATGAGTTGACAGAATACAAAATACCCCTCTATCTATCTCTGTCTTGTACTTGCCGTCTTTTGTGCTGGCAGCAATTGCTAATGATCAACTTCACGGAAGCGTTGACCTTTTGGTCCTCTCTTATTCCTGGTCTCTCTTCCTGTTAGTCTGTCTCTCCCGTGAGCCTTTTTCTGGCACCTGATTGACAAAGATGTAATATAGAAAAAAGTTATTGGATTAAGCAAGAAATGTTCTGCTTGTTCCTCACATGCCTTTGTATTAAGAGAAACAATCAATCACCTTACATAATGTTACAGCATGCTTTTCATCAGTCACAAGCTGCGGACTGTAAAAATAACCGCACTTCCTCCAACGGAAGCTGACCTTGCAAAACTGACACAGATATCTCACATTTCAATGAGATCACATTCCTTCTTCTTTGTTCACATGCTGACACCAGAGAAAATATGACACAGGCAACGTGGGCACTGCAAGGGCTTCATAGCAAAGACGGCGCTTACTCACCAGGCCATTAAAGGAACGGCTAGTGGGTGGGCACATGGACGCACTTCAGTCTGTCTCATGTCGATGCCAATGCTGAGACAGAGCACCTAGAGGTGGCGACAGGGTCCAGAGAGAGTATCCGTGGATGAGGCAGAGCACGACTGTGCGACTCCGCTGAGACGTTAGGCGTGTGGGAGACGGGGAGGTGTGAAGCGCTGGTCCCGGGTGCGATGCTGAATGCGGTGCTAAGGGAGAAAGGTCCTCGCGCTCATTTGGCGTCATTAAGAAAATCTGACTAGACGGGAGGATGATCGGAAAGAGACAACAAATCCCAATGAATCCCAAGTCTTTTATTAAAAACAAACAAAGTATAAATAAAACATCATTTTGAACATTGTATTTGTGACAGTTAATATAAATGCCCAAATATCACTCGTCGATGAGGAGGTTGATGAGGGGCGTCCTGGGGGAGAGGACCGCTCTCTTGATGCGGCGGCCTCCAAGAAGCTTCTGTCCAAACGGGCTCTCCATGATGAGCTGCTGCACCCGCTCACAGTCTTTGGAAACCTGCTGAGGCACCGTCACGGTGCCGCAGGCCTTGTTGTTTATCTGAGGGTGAGAAATGAGTGCAGAAGTAGATACGATTCTTATTTGTTCTGTTCAATCGGTCCCCTTTAACAAAATCGCCATCTGAAAAGAACTTCTGCCATGTCAGACTTTACCCGAACTCTTCCTGAAATAGAAGGCCCAAAATAACAGGCTCCACCTCTCCTTCATATTTATATAGGAAACACTTAAAACACATAGTTAGTGGTAGGTATGGGGAGGGCACCCAGTCCTGTAATGTTCTGAAGCATGTGTGCACACAGTGGATGTGATCTCTGGGAGTGGTTGTAAAGTCATGGTGTGTGCGTGCGTGCGAGTGTGTGTGTGTGTGTGTGTGACAGATCCTAAGCCTTGGTCTCCCTTCCAGTACAAACCCAAGTACGTGATTAGACGACAGAGGGAATCGAGGCTCCCTCCGCAGGGCCGAGCATCCCCACAACAGAGAGTCTGAAGTAAAACCAACATCAACGTCACAAGTGAAGTGTGCATTCACGTGCGTGTGTGTTTGCATTCGGGATCCAGCGTTTGCATGTGTGCTGCCTGGATCTGATCCAAACGTTTGCCTCCCTGCTGGATGTTCTGAGTGACGCTGCCAAGCCGAGGGCATTCGCTATTTGAGGGATCGAGCTCACAAGTGGAGAGAAAGTCCCAGGAAATGAGAGTGAGACAGCAACAGCGAGTCAAAGGATCCCGGCGGCTCGGTTGCTGCCTTTTATCGACCCACTTGTCTATTTAGCCTAAAACATACCACGGGACATGCCGACACACACACACACACACACAGACACACACAGGGTAATCATAGACTGTGCCGGGAAATTATAGACTACAAATGTAATCACGGGCTGAAGACTTCAGGGTGGAGAGTTTGAGTGAAAACCGTAGTCGATGCGAGATCAAACGTGACTGAATACAGCAATTGATGAAGTTATGTATAAATAATGATCACAGAGCCGAGTGAAATCGTTTAAACAAAACCAAGAGTTTTGTTTGTTTTCGTGCTGGAAAACCATGTTTCTTCGGTCTTGGCGGCAAACAGATGCAACAGTTAGATGTGGGTGTTTGCGTTGGCTCCTACCAGTACAGACAGCTGCACAAAGTCGGGGACCTGCAGGTATTCAGGGTCCACTGTTGGCCAAGACTGTTGCAGGACGTTTCCTCCCTGCCGGAGAAGCCCGCCGAGGGGGTTCTTCACCTGACAAAGACCTGTTGGGAGACCCGGGATGACAGACGTGAGAAATATATCAAAGATATCTGCTTCTACACCCAAGAGATGCTTTATTGTGCGGAGGCTCTCTCAAACAGCCATCACACCAACTCAGAAGAAAAGTAAATGGGTTGTCTGTCTTAATGAGTCAAAACATGATTCGGGACAACTTATGTTTTCCTTTATGTAGAGAAAAGGTTTCATCATGACGGATCAGACAACGGCCCTCCATCCCGTGTCCGGACTTTCATTTAAACCAGCAACAGTGAACTAACTGAGGACACTTGATTCTCACTTTCAGCCACACATGGAAATGTCACACTGTCTTAACAGCTGTTGATCGGCTACCTGCTGGGCTTTAGAGCAACTGATACAACTTTCTCTTACAGACATTAGAAGTATGATCATTATACCACAAACTGCACATAATGTGCATGTAACTTACCACAAGGGGACTCCCTTGATATTATTACTCTAAAGTAACTCTATAGTACGAGTGCAGAGTGGAATTGTTTGTGTGTCACCAACCTGCCCAGAGTTCAGAAGCCAGGTGAGGAGTCATGGGTGCGATCATCAGAACCAGCGCAGCCAGAGCTTCCTCAAACTCCTCACTGTGCTGCACCACCTTGACCGTCGCACTCTGAACACAAACGGGTAAAAATGCCACTTCCAAACTGTCGAGCTTCAAACGATGAAGGTGAGATCTTTATTTCAGGGAGCCGCGGGGCTCACTCACCGTCAGTGTATTGGTGAGTCCCATCAGACGAGAAATTGCCGCGTTGAAGAGGAAGTCCTCTGTGAAGTAAGAGGTCACCTGGAAATACAGGTAACACAAGCCCAAAGCAGACTGATGTTACTGATGTGGACAAAGCGCAGGCTCCAACCCGCTCGGCTTTCGTTACAGATGTCACGTAGCATCGGCATTTGCAAAAAATGAAATATTCTCAGGATATTCTCGAGTTCTACCGGATCTGGCAGCCCTTTTTTGAAACCTTCAATAAACTGCACTAATCCTCCCACAAATCAACTTTTTTGTCTCACTCCATCCTTCATATAAATGAAGGTATTGCAGGAATCAGGAATCAGGAATCAGGAAACATTTATTGGCCAAAATATGTCAAACATACAAGGAATTTGTCTTGGCGGTTAGTGCGCGACAGTAGACAGACAAGACAACAGTGCACAGGTAATAAAATAAAGTGGAACGAAATGCTAATGCAATGGGTTAGTAAGAATAAGGCTAAGGCTATGGGTTAGTAAAAAAACAAGGGAATAAAGTTAAACAAATTTTAAATATTAAAAAGTTAAAAAGAAAAGTATTAAGCATAAAGTGCACTAACAAACAAGTAACAGACAAGAGACAAAGTGACAAGTGACAAAGTGATGAATTGCAGTTAAAGTGGCATGTGCAGTGTGAGGGGGAGTGACCGGTGGAGTGTTATAGTCAGGCGGTGGGGGACCGGGCTCTGTTGATGAGCCCGACTGCCGACGGGAAGAAACTGTTCGTGTGGCGGGAGGTCGTAGTCCTGATGGACCTCAGCCTCCTGCCATATGGAAGGGGCACAAACAGTTTATGTCCGGGGTGGGAGGGGTCGGCCGCGATCTTTTTAGCTCGCTTCAGAGACCTGGAAGCGAACAAGTCCTGCAGGGACGGCAGATTGCAGCCGATCACCCTCTCTGCAGAGCGGATGACACGCTGCAGCCTGCCCTTGTCCTTGGCTGTGGCTGCAGCGTACCAGACGGTGATGGAGGAGCAGAGGATGGACTCGATGATGACCGTGTAGAAGTGGACCAGAAGTGGACCATCATCGTCTTTGGCAGGTTGCATTGTTAAACATTGATGTGTTTTATTCATATTTCGTTATGTCTTGTTTTCAAGTCTGTACTTATAATATTTCTTATTTATGAAGAAATTAGAAATATTGGAATTTATGGTCCTCTTTAAAAAAATAAAATAAAAAGAGTTTCAAAGAAAGGACACAATGGAGGAGGCCCACCTCCTGTTATAACCATGTGAGCTGGTTGAAACACATAGCATGTCAACATTGCCCTGCTTAGCCTTCCGGGAAGAACAACTAGTTTGGGAAAGCCAAAGGGAGCAGGAGGTCGATCACCGAGGCTTTTCTGAGGCACAGATCAAACGAAAGCCTTGGCTTTGGGGTCTTATGGCAGACAGCTAGAGGTCTTTCAAAAAGACCATCCCTAGGGGGGAAGAGGGAGAATCAAACCCGGCAGCCAAAGGAGGCTATTTAAGGAGTGAGAGGCGACGGAGAGCCTTTAAAATCAATTTCCATTGCCTCTTTCTTTCCTCTCTGGGTTTCAGGTTGCAATAGATGTTCAGCTTTGGATGGAAAGGCTGAAACTTTTAACTAGCTGTGTAACGGGTGACACATTAGCTGGAATGCTCTCAGACCTTGCAGCTGTTAAAATAACACATCTTATAATGCATGGCAACATTGCAAGCTATCGCAGAATAACAAATAAATGTTTTAAAGTGCAAAAATAGTAGAAGAAATTCAAATCAAAATAGACCAAATTGAAAGCTGCAATGGAGTGATTCACTCATCCAATTGAAGGAAGACAGAAAAAATAATGTGCGCCCATTACGGACCACTACTAATAGCAAAAGCAATATTTAAATGTTGAAAATATGCAATGCAATATTTGGATATTTTCAGCCATTTATTCCAACTGCTCTAAGAGCATACCTCTTGAATAGTGTAGTTCTTATTCTCCCAGATCTTCTTTGTCTCTGCCAGCTCTTTCTTTTTCAGCAGGGAGGGACTGGGGACGTCTCCGAGTTGCCGAGCTCCCCTCAGCTTGGTCACCAGACTCCAGAGGCGACACTGCCATCGCAGGACACCAGGGAGAGCATCCGCTGAGGTGGTGAACACACACAGACGAGAAAGATATTACAGTGTAACATACGGGGGGCAAAATGCCTCAAGAATTGACTTCGAAAACAAACAAACAAACTTTGCACAAAAACCAATTATGGCGTCGCGACACGAGCCAATGATGCTAAATGATGACACGCGGTGTCGGTGTGATCGTGCGGCGGCGTCGCGGCTCACTCTTGACATTCCAGAGGATGTCCTGTTCAGGTGGTGCGGCGTAAAGGGTGTAGAGTCGAACCGTGCCCACGCCGTACTGCTGCACCACCTCCTGGGGGTCGAGCCCGTTGTGTTTGGACTTGCTCATCTTCTCCCATGACACCTCAACGCGACCGCCGCCATGCACCACCGGCTCCTTGTCTGGAATACGGAGAACAGGAGTCAAAGGTGAGATATAGAAGGACAATTTTTTTTTATTGTTTCCCACCAGCTCCAGTTTGATTTCAATGAGTGAAATACAATAGAAAGAAAAATATTAGAGGTTCAGTTAATCGGAGTTTATGACAACACCATCTTCTATTCTCTTCATCCACAGAGGCAGAATATATCTTTTGTCCCTTCACATTTGTTGTGGTTTGATTTAGTCACTAAGTAACTAGTGAACGTGTCAATAAACATAGGGGGGGGACCGCTTTTCGCAGCACAAAAGGGGTAGTAGGGACATTGATTTAACTGCACACTACGATGAAAAACAAAAATGTTGTCTTGACTGCTCATTTGTTCTCATTTCTTTTTGCAGATGTGTCAGACTAACAAACACCCTACAGATGCAGGAAGCTTTGTACCTGTGAAGTCTATTTCCTCTCTCTTTAGGTACTGGCCGCTGTCTGCCAGTTTAAAAGTCTGGCCCTTGATCAGACCCTGGACCAGCAGCTTCCAAAAAGGCTCCCTAAAAAATACAGGAGGGAGGATTAACACACAGCCGTGATCGAGCCCAGCGAAAGCGGATAAAGCAAAGTGTGGCGTACCTGTGAGCGACGAGACCCTGATCCTTGCAGAAGTGACAGAGGAAGCGAGCGTAGTACAAGTGCATGACGGCGTGCTCCTTCCCTCCGATGTACACGTCCACGGGCAGCCAGCGATCAGCTAGGTGGCGCTCAAACGGCCTGCAGGGAAAGAGCAGGTGGCGGGGAGCCGTGTCGGGAAGCCGCCTCTGAGTTTACAGTATTAAGAGATATGCTAACAACGAAAGCTTCTGTTTGTGGGAGACTACTGGGATATTTATTCCTTGCACTGCACTTCCTAGAGACAGAAATGCATTCACTGACGTTTTCATTCCCTTTGTTGGATGTAAAAATGTAGTTATCATTCTCTTGAATGATCCACACTGCTCTTACCAACTACAGATTGGACCGCTGTTTATGAATTTCTTTTAAAAGGTGATGACATAAGCAACTTACACTACAGTTTGCTGATAGAAAGTATGTCAACATACTCTTCACCCACATTTGGTCACACAGCTCTAGTTTTTTGTGCATCATCCACACACACGGCCACTTCCTCTAGGGGGCAGGCTGAATCTGACACACCAGGATCCAGGGATGAAACAAGCAGAAGCATCCTGAAGCCTCCTCTTATCTCACTGGCTACATAAAAAAAAAAAAAAAATCTAGTTGATTAATATGGGTTTTAAATGTGGCGATGAAGGCTTCCTCGTAAAGTATTTGTGGGGGAAAATAATCTGAATCGTAACTGGATTTTCCTTCAGATTTTGAGCGACGTGTTGAGCCTGACGGGCATGATGGTCGGCGGCGGCTGGGATTTCACCTCATGATACATCTTGAGGGCTCTCTTCTATCTGTGTGCGTCAGCCTTTCACACCAGTCATTACTCTCCTCTCCGGCTGATGGTGTCGAAGGATAACGGAGGCACGTACAAAGGTTATGAGCTCACACGGCTGAAATAATTCACCCATTTTCTTCCTCCTTCTTGCTTCCTACTTTCATCGCTTCCCCTTGTGTGCATTAGGGACACGAGGCGCAGCAGGCTGACTGAAATGCACAAATAGTGTAATTGCCTTTTCTGTTGTACCGTAATCTGTCCTGCTAAGAAATTTGATGGGGAGAGCGGTCACCCTCCTCTTAAAGCGGCTTTTCAGCAAGGTCAGTGCAGTGTTTTGTTGAGCTCAGGCTATCGCCCCGATCCCGGCAGGCGACACCCACGGCTCCATAATCTGTATTGGCAGGGAATGCAAGTTCCAGGAAAGTATCTGCGTTTGTGTGTGGGACTGTGTGAGTGTACACGGGCAGTGTATGCAGGTCTTAAACAAGGAGGTGGGCATAATTGTGCACTCAAGAACAATTTAGGAAAAAACACCAACGTGTGCAAGTGTGTGAGTGAGAGAGACAAGTTTCTGCTGGTATAGGAGAGGTTTTTTTTTATATCTAAACATAGATATGAATATCCACCCACTGCAGAGGAAAGAGCCTTCTATTCTTTTCATTTCATTTGAACAACAGAGAGTCTAATTAAGATCTATGGAATTTGGGCTAAAACCTGCCTGAGTGCGGCCAAACATCTGCAAGTGTGTGTACATTCTTTTGGAGAGTAAAACACGGTTGAAAAACAAGAAACTGAAATACCTGTCTGTGTTATGAGGGTCCGTGTACCTAAGGTAATACCAGGCAGAGTCCACAAAGGTGTCCATGGTGTCCGTCTCCCTCCTGGCTGAGCCCTTACATCTGAGACAAAGAAAGACAGCAGAGGCGCCACCAAAATCAATATTAGGCCGAGGAATTTGAATGCGAACAAATGAACAATCTCTGTTTGTGTGCATGAAGCTGGCTTCATCTGGACGTTTGGGGTCATTTCCCGGCGGAGCAGCCCAGCGGAGGCCAGACTGGCACCCGAGCACCGTCCCTGTGCCCTGACTAACCGGCTGTGCTAACAGGGAGCGAACTGGCAGGCAGAACACGAGATCATGCATTTGTGTTGGAAATGCCACTTCGTGCCTCTCTCTGTCCAAACCAATCAGCACGTGGGTGCGTAATCTGCCAACATCACTCTCGCGATGGAGAAGAGGACATTTGGAAAGAAAACGGAGAAAAGAGATTTTTTTTTTTGTTCAGTATTAAAGTACGCAATGAAACGTGGGAAAGCGCCTTTTTAATTTATAATGAGTCTCAATGGGGTTGAAATCAGTGTCTTAGAAAGATAAACAGAAGCAAAGCTCTGAGCTTTAGTGAGTGCAACAGAGCAGGTATCGTATCCTGGACCTTATGGGATATATCTGTTACACTGACACTTACAGTTACAGTTTTGTTAATAGCACACTCACTAACGCAGACACACACCACTCGACCACCTACCATACCAGTCTATAATAAGGCACTGATGAGGAGGTATGAGCTGAAGGTTGCCTAGCAACAAGGCTAAGTTGTAGCAAGGTGAATATTTGAAGGTCAGGTGTTATCGCATACCATAAAAACCCAGCAATATAACAAAAGAACAGAACAATAGAAGAAAAAAAAGAAAACAGTTTGTGCCAATTTTCCCACTTCTCTCACACCAGATTGGCCAATCAGAGGCCAGATGTGGTCATTTGACAGGCAGGCTGAAAGAGGCTAGAGTTTGACTGCTGCAGATGAAATTAGACACCACACAGAGGTACTCTCTCTAAAGATGGCCCCTCTTTAAGCCATGAAAGGAGCCTAACAACAACAGTAAGTGACTTTGTATGAAGACACCTGCAAACCCTGAATGTGTGTTTGCAGGACGAGCCAGAAAGAGCCAAAAGGCTCTCAAACAGATGAGACAGAGAGGCGGCTGCCAACTCTGTAACGACCCTTCCCATAGAAAATAGTCCTCCACCTGCTTTGCAAATGTGTGTGCGTGTGTGTGTGCTGTGCTAAATCTCTCTTAACCTGTGAATTCGTGGAACAACACACACCTGCATACACACCGTCTGTGTCTGGGCTAAGCCGAGGCAGGGATTCAGTCGGCGGGCCAATTTCCTGAGGTGCAGACCGTCGTGGACGAGATGAGCATAAAGAAAGTGACTTGCTCGCAGAGAAATAAAACTCCATTTCTGCCGCCCATCTTCCATCCCCCTGCTCAACTCTCAAACAGTAATTGGACATGGTTGATGGTTGAAGGGAACAAATTTCTGCAGGAACTTGACAACGGAGGCGAGATGGGGATTGAGGAGTTAACCGCGTCCTGACGATTATAGCCATCAATCACTGCTGCTTTATGGAAGCTTTAGGGAAGAGACCGAACACATCTGATGACTTGTGCCATCTGCGGCTGAGAGGGCCCTTGTTTTAATCAACATGGTGCAACGAAGATGATTAGTCTCATTCAGAGAGGAATTCCCATGTCAGCGCGGGACTTGGGAGACGTCGGCTGAGTAGGCATCCTCAAACATTTTCATAAATATTCACTGAGATGACTCCTTTGTGTGTGTGTGTGTGTGTGTGTGTGTGTGTGTGTGTGTGTGTGTGTGTGTGTGTGTGTGTGTAATTACCCTGTACAAAAGGTTAATGTGTGTGCCTGCATGTTCATTATTTTTGCGTGTCCCACGAGGCGCAGCTGGCTTATGTAACCCCCATCATCATCATCATCATCATCATCATCATTATCTCATGCTGCTGCTGTCACAGATGCCACTCATTACATCACAAATTATTAAATCACAAAATTCGCAGGCTCGCTCTCCATGCTGTGTGTTCTCGTAAAGCCGTCAATCCAAATCTGTGAGGTTTGGTTTAAACAACCTCATTGGACGGAACCATGGGGCCAAAAGGTGGTGCCCTAGTCTTATAAATCTATGTTGATAATCCCATTTTATTTTATGCTCCTAAATAACCAAACCCGCTCCTGGCAGATTGCAACACCACATTTAAAATGTTTTGAAAGGTCCAAACACTGGTTTGTGTTTCCACATTCTTACCTGGGACACCTGCAGTTGACCCAGTCATGCGCAGCCTCCAGTGGCGATGCACCCTTTCCTTTAAAGGACGGCATCTTTGGTAGCGTAACTGGTAACTCGTCTTCCGGGACAGCAACCGGACCACACGACCCACAATGCACTACGGGGATGGGTGTTCCCCAGTATCTCTGCCTCGATATCAACCAGTCCCTGAGCTTGGAGCTGGTAAGGTGGCCGCCAACCTTCTGCTCACTCGCCTTCTGTGTAATGGCGTCAAATGCCTGCTCTCTGGTCAGGCCTGAGAACTACGGAGAACAAAGGAAACATTGGCGTTGAGTTCTCAAATCCTGCAGAAGTCATGGAAGAAGCGGTACCGTACAGACCTCATCAGAGTTGATCAGTGTTTGTTTCCCATCTTCATCACTCGTCAGCACAGTCGTACACCTCAGATTCAGAGCTCTGGCCAAAGATAGATCCTCCTCTCTACAATCTGGGACACCTGTCAGAAGGAGATGCAGCACCAATATGTAACGGAAAAACATGCACACACGCATAATTGATTTCATGAGAGAATACAAAAAAAACAAATAACTCTCAGCATGTTGGGATGCGACTATTTGTTAACGATCCCCCGGGCTCCACCTCCCCTGTGTGAGACAAACACTCACTGTGTTCACATCATCATCATTTGCTGAATGGTAAAGACATGTTCAAAGTGCAAGTTTAATGTTAATATTAACGCAGCAACGTTTGTACAATCAAATCCTCCTCAAAAAAGTATTTCTGTTTCTCAACTTTATTCATTTTTGTCAGGTAGAGCTATAATTAACTCCAATAAGGGACAAGGATTGTTCATTTCATCAATGAACATCCTTTCATTGATGTTCGTTCCAGTCAGCTTCCGTCTATAATAGCAGCTCAGCGACGAATACAAATCACTCGGTGACCCTCAAACCCCAACTACACACCTACGCACACTAATAACTCACCGATCACAGATTCCAGATGGCCATCAAACGCCTCCTCGCGGGATATGACCAGGGGAACCTCCAGGCCGGTAAACAGGTTTTTAGCAGTGACTTCTGTGAGGCAGTCTGGAGAGCAGATCGCAGGGGGGGGGGGGCATGAGAGGGTGGGCAGCGAGGGGAGCTCATTGCAATCATTCACCACTCACACAAAGACAACAACATTTAAGGAAATCCCAAACAACATATGTATACATATATAGAGATCTGGTCACCTCTTCGATGGCCCAGAGAGAAATGTAGTTCCTTCTTCATTACATTACATTACATTACAGGTCATTTAGCAGACGCTTTTATCCAAAGCGACTTACATTACACTTTAAACCTATGGCTTTCCACATTTTGCCCGGGGAGCAATTATGGGTTAGGTGTCTTGCTCAGGGACACATTCTTCATAAGTAAATTAATTATGCCGCCGATATAGGGAAAATCTGAATGTGCCCCCCCCCCCCTCTTTTGTACAATGCCGGACATAAACACAGAAGGGCATTAGAGGTGCTCACCTTTGCCTGGCTGAAAGGCTTTCTCCAAAGCCGAACGCACCGAGCTTCTGCCGTGCAGCAGCCTGTGGGAGGGCAGGATGGCCACGTAAGCCGCTCCGAACACCGTCTCCGGGGAGGAGCAGTAGGCCGAGAGGTTCTCCCCCGACTCCTCCCCGTTCACCTGGGAGACAAGAGAAGATGCAGTGTAATAGTGATACCTGTACCGTTCCAGATGCACAGAAGACAATTTAATGAGGGGGAGCATTTGTATTAAACACATTGCACGGCGGGCTTCAGTAACTTCAAATATATACTGGATTACAACTGTTGGTAAAGAAGCATTGTTTGTTTTGAAATACTGAATTGTAATAAGACAATCCGATCATTTAGTTAATGCAGAAAAGTACTCTTTTCTCCATTTCAAATAATGTTCAAATATTCAACCCTTGCGACCATCCATCAATCAATCATGTTCATCAGCAATACATACAACTGTTTCTGCAAAGAAGACTCCAGCCCATCAGAGGCAGAGAACAGCGGGGCTTTGCGGATAAGAGAGCCCTTCAACATATGCTAAGAACTGCTAGTGTGTTATTGGTTAAACTAACGTTGCCAACATCACTCTAGTTTTCAGTAAAAGCCAAGGACATGCTTCTATGGATGACAACACTTTGCATTCAGGCAATGCTTCGTGCTTGATTGCGTACGCCGTAGCAGGGAAGGAACGTGACTTGGTCTCCTTGTATGCCGACTGAACCTTGGACCGTGAAGCTACAGCCGCTTTGTTGTAGTCTTGTTTTTTTTGTAGATCAGATGTAGCACAGCTGATTCAAGGCATCAATAGGCCGTAATGGTTATTGTCACCTTGTGAAGAGTATTTGTCAAAGAATAAATGATTACCAAATGATATGGTACATTTTCGGCTGAAGCCTTTACATGCAACATGTGACGTGCCTAACTCTTAGATACATAATTAGGCTACAATGTCTTTAATCTTATAATTATTTATAGATGGCATACTCATTCTAGGGTGTTCTGGGTAATGAGTATATGTCATGTTGTAGAAGAGATACTGATACATATCTTCAGCCCTCCGGAGGGATAATTCAGTTCAGAGTTCCTGTGACAACGTATGATGATGTAATATGAGACAAGGAGCCATCCAATTAACTTAATGGCCCCTGGTTTTAACTTTAATTACGCATTCAGCCAGAGAAACACCCTCTCATACGCCTAAAGACACAAAAAACACTCTCACATCTTCTCACAGACTTTCCTCTATAAATGAGGGACTCACTTGAACAACCATTTTTCTGGCTTTTCCAAGGAGTACTGTACTTTAATTAGGGTGCTCATGGGTCTCTCATTGGGCTTTTTGCAAAAAGACAAGACATATGAAGAGCTTAATATGGCTTTTGGATGTGTCACATCCTGTGATGGGGTAAACGGCCACCTGCAGATCGATGCCTGCGCTGAATTAGAACAACAAAGTCACGTTTTCTTTTAATGTTTTGGTGCAGGATTTTGATGAGGAATACATAAATAAACAGAGGAATCCGAAATAACGCAGGCAATCAATGCTTTGGGACAAGGATGAGGAACCGAGGCTGGGAAGCGGGAAGAACAGAGGTGGAGAGGTGGGAAGAGGTTGAGAGATTGGAGGGAAGTGAGGATGATGAATGAATAAAATGTGAGAAGGGGGAAGGAGACCGAGATTCACCTTGAGCTTGAAATCGAAGTAGCAGCCGGTGCAATCTCCAATCCAGTTTGCCTGCATGGCTTTGACACCATACCATTCTGGAAGGTCTGCCAGGGAGTCCAGGAGAGGCTGGAGAAAGCGAGACAAATTAACTCACAACTTTACTTCTTTGTACGGGTTAAGAAAAGGGCACATTTTCCACTTGACTGTGGAAAACAGACCAGTTTTGAAGGGTGGGAGTGTCGTCTGGGATAGTACAATTGACATTCAACTCAATATCGCCTCTTTCAAGTCCTGGCCAATTAATTTTGGCAAAGCAGCAGAGCCGACCAGGTCACATTATGCAGACAAAGAGGGATTTTTTAAAATCCTGACCTCCAATCCCCTGCTTCCTTTGATACCACCAGGCAATCGTCTTTAAAGTGCACACACTCATACATACACAACAACAGTTATTCTGTATGATTAAAGGAAGCTATGCATATCAACAAGGCTGAGGTCAAAAAGCCACAGCTGGGCTGAGGCTGGAGATGTTAAAACTCTCCATTTCCTTCCCTGTCCGTCACAATCTATCCCCCCAAATCCCCCTTACTGTGCCGATCGGCATGCAGCACCTCGGCCCGGCAATATCAATACAAACATAAACGCTGCTCTATAGCACGGCCATCGAGCGTCTCCGTGGTGGATTTGCTGCAGAGTGGCATTAAAACAGAGAATCAGTGTCAGCGCGAAGGCGACGCAGCAAAACTAAAACATTACCAGCAATAAAAACCGGAGCGCAATGACAAACTAATAGAGGCTCTGACAGCGAGGCAGTAAGATATACTCTGGCACAGATGCAGGAGTAACTGAAAGATGTACAGCGAGGACAGGAGTCGCCATGGCAACCAAGAAAAGCATGAGAGAAAAAAGGGGATGGTAAAGCAATAAGCAAGGCTTTGATGGGTGTGCGTGTGTTACGGTGAGAGAGAGAGACACCTAGTAAAATGACAATAATGACACAATGCATCGTAACTAAAGGTTCAGGGTATTGAGTCGGCAACCTCAAATTCACCCGTTGCTACCCTCATATTTGAGAAACCACACAATAACTCCTCAGTTTGTGATTCATTTAGATGTAAGAGCAGTGTAATGGACAAGCGCCATGTTTGCGTGAGAGCAACCAGTGTGATTGTGCATGAAATTGAAAAGGTGATCATTTTGCATCCTGCATGCTCCACTTGCAGAAAATAAATAAAATCCATCTTAGTAATAATATGCATGTCATCTGTGTCCTGGAGCCAACAACAGGGTTCCCACGTGGGAGGAAACTGTCCGTGGAGCGTGGAACAACCTGACAGCTGAATAAATACTGTCTGAAGTTAATGTTGTCTAACTGACTCGAACACGTGTACGGGCAAGCCGAGGAGCGCACACGCGGGGAAATCGATCCAATTACAAGCCGCCGCCAATTCACGCGGCCCTCCTTTCGCTCCATCTGTCTCTCTCACTTCTTTTCTCGAACACCTTCCTCTTCCTTCCTTCCTTCCTTCCTTCCCACTTCGCTCTCCGGCAAGAGAAAATTAGAAATGCATGAACACATTGTGACGGGTAGGCTGATTCCGCCGCCTCTCACACCTCCGACATGGACAAGCCTGGTCGACTTCAGCACCGCGGCTAAAACGGGTTGACGTCCACGAATTGATGTTTTCATCAAAATAAAAAAAACATTGGGAGGTTGATTTAAATAAAGACCGCAGAAAGGATGTTTTGGATGGTTTAACTCATTTCATTCACTGTTCTCCCTCTTCTCACAGCGCAGAGGAGGCTTTTAGATTGATTTCACACCTCCTGAACAGACGTGGGTCTCTGTTCTTCCAAAACATTATGACACGCACAGCATCACGTGTTTCATTATAATGTAAACTGAATGTCAGGAAATTGTTGTTTTTTTATTGTTTCATCCAAGTCTGCTATGAACAAATTCTAATAATAATGAAAATCAGCTGTAGAACAAAATAAATATATATATATAAAATATATGTATCATAAAATTCTACCAGAAGGAGAAAAGCCTCCAATCTGGCAGCGGGGCTGTGCGGCGCAGCAGAGCTGGAGCTTCTCATCAGCCGGGCCAGGCCGCCTGGAGCCGTCACTCAGACTCCGCTGGTCTCTACTTGGTTTGTAGACTCTTAAGAAAGACGACGTCCAGGGGTCTGATTGCTGAACGAGAGATGCCGGGCTGGTCCTACTGAAGTATCAGCCATGATTGTTATCAGAGGGGTCCGCTGCTCGTTTTGGCCCTCACGAAGCTGCTGGCCAGCCAGTCAGACCCGCCATTTGTCACACACACACACACACACACACACACACACACACACACACACACACACACACACACACACCAAAGCCGTACCTTGGCATAGTTTGTAGTCTTGATGAACCATTGTGTGAGCAGCTTCTGCTCCACCAGGGCACCAGACCTCCAGGAGCAGCCATTTTCATCCACCTGCTCATCGGCCAGCACCGTCTGATCCACAGGGTCCCAGTTCACCATTGCCTGGTCAGATAAAAGCACAAATTTAAACGAAACCACTCACAAACACTGCGCTCAGGAAGCAGTTTGGATTTAATAGTGGCTCCGAGGGCTTCTGTCAAGGTTGTCCCGTTTGATTAGACACCATCAAAGGGCTTCTACCAAGGCTTTTAAGTTCATACATCTTCTTCCAGGAGTAACGAGCGAGCCGCTTCAATCATTCCTGTAACAGTCAGCGATCTTGAACCTAAAACTAATCATATTATTCCCTTCAAAAGAAAACCAGGATAAGCACTTTAGTCAAAAGCCATTCCTACCTCTTTCTGATATGCAAGTCCTGCTTCAAAGAGCTTGACAAAAAGATACTGAGTCCACCTGTAGTAGTCTGGAAGGCAAGTGGTCACTTCCTGTCAGAGAGAAAAAAGCCAGAGACATGTCAGCCCTCATGAGGCGTGACGCACACGCAAAAGACCAAAGGCAGGAGACCAGCCTGCGTTCCTGCTCACCCGGTCCCAGTTGAAGCAAAGGCCGAGGCTGTCCAGCTGCTCCCGCATGGACTGGATATTACTGAGGGGGCAGCACACGGGGTACGGTTGGTATGAACAATGAGCAATCTGAAGAACACATGTGACGTTTCACTCACCTTTTGGTCCATTCCTCTGGGTCGAGTCCTCGCTCTATGGCCGCGTTTTCAGCTGGAAGTCCAAAAGCATCCCAACCCATTGGATTCAACACCTGCAGATGTGGTTTTGTATCAGTGGGGAAATTGCTCAAATGTGTTGATAATTGATTCGTTTCTGGGCGTAGAAAATAAAATATTCCCCGTTATTCATTATTTGGGATATTTTATAGGATAAAAATATCAAATGTGCAACAGATTAACCCTAATAACTCTGTTTGAAGTTTGCAACAAATTGACTGGACATTGTACACATGTTTAAAGACGAGGTGGGTACTTAACCGAAAAGTCCACAACCTATAAATGTAATACTTTTACTCCCTAAATTGTTGAAAGGTCTACATGTACACTGGGGTCTTCATGCAGTCTATTGGACGATCGCATGCTGCTGAAGGAGTTGTGATATCACACAATCTGGCTCTTATTTAAACATGTTTAAATGAGTATCAAAGTAGGATTCTGGCAAAAATAATTTAGGATACAATTAGCTTAGTGTGTGCTCGATTTACGCTCCCTCTCGCCCCCGGTTCCCTTTGTCTTTATGTATTTATGTCCTTCCCACTGTCCTCTGAACAACGGACACCCCCTGTATCGATGGATGGGAGCAGTCTGGTGAGGCTTGGCCTGAGCCGCCGTCTTTGTTTCCCTGCTTACAGAGCTCGGGTGTGTATGAACACAGGAGATATTCACTCGCTTTGACAAGAGAAGCGTTAACTGTAAAATCTAAAAAGGTTTCATTACAGGAGATAAATAATTCTCCAAAATGGCCCCAGATTCCCCTGACTGCAGCACACGTTGATAATGTCTCTGCTGTGATGTCTCCTCCATAACATTTAGTAGCTGATGCATCCAACTACCATCCCCATGTAATTGCAGCCGCTACATGATTTAAAGGCTAAGCTAAGAATGGAAGAGCAGGACAGTTTGCATGTGAGCCTTCGATCACTTAGTGAGCCGTTTTACACACAAGTTCCTTAACAACGTCACAATCCACCGGCACATCCTCCCTTTGTTTGCTTTCCCGCTCCGATATTGCGTCCACATCGCCTTCCAGCACCCACTCTCCTCAACATGAATCCTTGTCAAAGTCCTCAGTCTTTCACTCGGCTTTGTTCCCCCCCCCCCGTCTCCTGTGTGTTTCTGCTCGCATAGAGTAACGAGACGAAAGCTCCCGAGTGGAAAGACGTGAGTGAAGTAGGAGACGCAGAGTGACAAGGCGTCGAGGACTGGAGAAGATCATCGCGCGGACTCCAGCGGGTCTGATGTTACCGACTAAACGGTATCCTTGGTAACTGCCTCATTTGTAAAGACAAGTACTGAATGGTATTAGGCTCAGCACCACTGTGACTACTCAGAAGGCACAATGAGAGCGAGGCACAGGCCAATATTAGCCTACTGCATGGAAGGAAAACACTCACCTCAACGCTACTATGGTGCTTATTCAGCGCAAATACTCACACACACTAAAGTAAGACAGTGCTAATGAAGCACCGGCTGTTATGGACAAGGCCGCTCATGGCTTCAGCTCCACTTTATCCCCCCGAGTCCACGCAAAGAGAACGCACGTTTCAGAGGCTGAGTGACAAGAGGCGGTGGAAGATGGACGTGGGAGTCAGTTTAGGCACATTCATGACAATCTGCCCGCTGTTATGTGGGGCGCCGTCGGGCGCCAAGCTCCAAGATCCTCGCGCTGACTACAAGGAGGCCAGGGAGCGTTTGGTGACTGGACCCGCGAATGTGAGGCCACCGTGCGAGTGGACGCCCACGCAGCTCTGGCTAGAAGCGAACGCGCCATCTGCGGCAGCTCTAGCATGTCTCTGTTTTAATGGAGTCTGACCAGACGCTGGCAAATTGCTGTAATGTTCAGCTCTGCGCCGCGGTACACAGGAGCCCACGTGCACAAGCAACAGGGCAACGGGGGAGAGCAAAGGACTAGAAGAAGAGATTTTTCATTAGGATCACAGAAGTTGATTTTGGTCTCTGTGGGTTTCGTGGTATATAGCCACGCGTATTGTAAACGCACAACAATTTATTTTGAAAAAAGAAAAATGACTGAGATTTCTGCCTCCAACCGAAATAGTTAAATGGGATTTAGTTTCTCCTTTTCACAACATGGAAAAGGAGAAACCAGCAGGGCCTTTTCACCAGGTGAGCTGTGGACACATGGAAAGTAGTCCTTTTTCTTATTTAACAGTCATCCAATATCTCTTTAAAGCCCAGAAAATAACTTTGAATCGACCATGTGCCTTCCTTAATTAACTAGTGAATAGAGCAGCATGTGTGCATTCAGCGGAACAAGGTTCGCTTTCTGACAGATGTTGAGGAAAAGCACACTCCTGTGCCAGAAGCAGTTGTCACTCATGTGAAGCAAAGTGTTTCTGCTCAGGGACGGACCAGACAGAAGCAGAAGGGAAGAAATCCAGCGGGAAAATATAAAAAAGCGAGCGGTTTGTCACAGAATCAGCTCCTTGTCAGTGACGACAGGGATGGATGATGATGATGATGACAAGGACCGACAAATGAACTGATCCTAGGTTGTTGGCATCATGTCCAAAGGTGTGTGTGTGTGTGTGTGTGTGTGTGTGTGTGTGTGTGTGTGTGTGTGTGTGTGTGCAGTGATCCATCTGACAGAACACTAGTTACAGCTTCATCAACAGCAGCGGTTTACAGGACTCACACAGAGGGCCGAATATTGACTCCAAGATAATTGAGTGTGGATTTAAGCTTTATTGATGCATGTTGTCAATTTACAAGAACTAGGATAGTCTATTGCTATATTTTGTTATTTATTTGCAATAGATCTTTTTTGTTTGCAGAAAACTTCTATTAAGTCAGCTTAATGAAAAATTGAAATAGTGAATTATCAACTTACACAATTTATTTCTTCTAAATATTTTAAAGCAAAAAGCAAGTAATATCAGATCAGTCAATACTGTATGATGTTATGTACCTAATATAGCGATCTTCATCAGGTCTACATGAAAAAATTCCATCTGTAACATCATGGGAACAGCCAATATCCAAACATTTTCAAACCTTTGAACCAGCACAAGAAAGCTATTATATATATAAACTACGCTCCCCAAAGTGCCTCTGAGGAAGACACAGCCACTGTGATTTTGGGAAGAAATATTTTTGGCCATTATGGCATCACGACAGGGTTTGCTAAGTATCATTCCACTTATCAAAAGTAGCATCAAAGAGGTGTTTTTCAAACACTGGAAAACCGTTTAAAGTAGGCTCAATGGAACGCCACCAGGACCCTGAAACGAAAGCAGCTAAATGGAATCTAGCCGTCATTTTATAACTTACCTTCGTCCTTTTTTTTTTTTAACTGTGATGAGTGGAAATGATTTCCATCAAAAGAGCCTTCAAACTCGTTTACCTTCAACTCTAAGCACTGAAAATGAAACTTCATTATTGTACTTGAAGTTGCTCATTTGAGGTAAAGCCGTTTACAGGGAGCGGACGTACCTGACGGCCTCTCATCCTCTGGAAGTGGCCGATAGTGTCACTGATGGTATACACTCGTACGTGTCCCATGTGCAGTCGCCCTGATGGGTACGGGAACATGGAGAGGACGTAAAACTTCTCCTTGTTGGAACTCTGTAAAAAAAAAAAAAAAAAATCTGAGCGTATCTGAGAAACCTCAACAACGAGGACAGGAACAATAGCCTGACGCATGCAGAGCGAGAGCGCTGCCCGACTTCTGGTGTGTTACTGTACGAGCTGATTATTCCTAATCTACACCGAGGCGCCACAGTGAGCGCACAGTGAGCGCTGCGTGGTTACACCCAGCCGTACACGACTACAGGAAACCCAAGTCTCGAATTTCCCAATACAATTCATTAGGGACCATGGCTGTCACGAATGCACTTAATCAATGTCGGTGTGTCTCAGACATCCGCACGGTCGAACCATTAGGATATATAATCAGCTCGAGCTGCAAGGGGCCAGCGCCAGTAATAGCCGGGAACGCTTAATGACCTATTCTGTATTTCTCTTTGAAGCAAAAGGCTGAAGGTGTTTCCAATGCGTACACAGAGAAGGAATCCGGGGTGCATTCATCTCACCCGAACCAGTGATGATGAATAAGGGGCCGACCTAAACAGGTTCTGGTTTTAGATTGTAAAACGGGTTTACTCTGAAGAGGAGAAACCTGTTTATTCGTAACGCGCCTCATTACACAATCATAAGACCTAAAACATATCTGCAATTATGGTGATCATCTCATAACCGTGCAAAGTTGTTCTTTCGGGCAGAAAGAAAAAGTATCTGGTGGTTCCTCTCACATTTTGCATGTTGCTGCTTTCTTTCTCTATTCTGTATATATGTTCCAATATTGTGCTGAAAGGTCAATGAAAGTCAATGGATCATCTTCAACATTAATGAATGTCTACAGTAGTTAATATTTGTATATTTTCTGTCTGAAACAAGAATATTTCATTTTTCAGAGATTATGATTCATCCAGGTTTCTGAAGCCCCTACATGACACACACACACACACACACACACACACACACACACACACATAACTAGTGTATCAGACTATGACTCTATTTGGCTTCTCGCCTTCTGTCACCAGACTAAAGACGGCAGGAAACTGCATTAGTAGTAAAAGGCCCACTTACCTCCTCCAGCGCGTCATTCCGGCACTGTGACATAATCCGTGGTTGCCACCATTCTTCCAGTCTGACTCGGGTCTCCGTTTTATAAGCCGTCTCCCACACTCCCGTCTCACTGAACAGGTTGCGGGTTCTGGGGGACCAGAGGCAGACGACTGGGCGCAGGAGGCCGTAGCTGATGTGGCCGGACCGGGAAGCAGCCAGCGGGCACAGAACCAGCCTTCTCACTGACGCCTGCATGGCTCCTACAACGCGGAGACGTGGGGAATTTACTTGAAATCATCACATTAGGAAAACATTTAGTCTATTAATCGATTATCAAAAAGTTAATCAACAATAATTACAGTTGTATACGGTTAAAAAAAAAATCACATACACATTGACATAATCAAAAATGAAAACAATTTTGATGCAGCACTCGAACTGTTATACATAACAAGGACTTAAAACCCTGAACCCTCAGAGACAGCATGTAATCATGTCACCATGACAACGCAAACAAATGTGATGTACAACTGAGGGTCTATGTTCAGTCCCTGATTTGTACGTCCTCCAGGCTCTGTCCACACAAGATGAGGTGATTTCAAATTGTGTTTTTACTGCTTTTCGTCAAAACGGCTTCCATGGCTAAAAATTATATTTGTTAGTTCCATCTCCAATCCTTGCTTTTTCTGTGTAAATTGAATATGACACACGTGCTGTCCAGTCTTTGCATCTCCACGCTTTATTCAACGTCACATTGCTGTGATGACTTGTGGGTAATTAACGCTAATCTACCGCTTACTTGACTGAAAGGGCTCATAAAGTAATACATCGATAATCATCCACAACTAGTCGCTGTAAGTTTTATGCTTCTTTGCGTCAAACATCTGGGCCCCTCTGATTCAGCATTATCACCGTAATCATGTCCCGAAAACGACGACACTCAACGTCAACAGTCAGCAGGGTCCATGAGCTCGGAGCTCACGTGAATCCACCTGAGAGCCCGGAGACCAAAAGCTGTTCTTTGCATCACGTCACTCACACAACGGCTGGGATATGGGAGGCTTATTCAGCGTGATGAGATTATGCTCGGCTCTGGACAGGCTGCCCCCGTTACACTGCCTGCCAGCCCAGATGTGAGGTTGACATTTTCAATCTACTGATCATTCACTCATTTCTCTGCTCCAAATCCGCGGGTTCATATACTTTTTGGATTTCGGGGAATGAACTGCTCCTCTGTTTGTGTCACAGCAGCACACAAAATTACCAACAAGCAAATGCTCTTCAAAAAAAGATTTAGCCTGTTTTACATGAGCACGGCAGCGAGGCTGCACTTCACTTTGGCTTATGTGGGTCAAACATTCAACTGCATGTAACAATAAAACAATTTGACCTAAATGTGTCTTCTATGCAACACACACAGACAGTTTCTAAGGCAACAGTCAACTGCTGTAAACCTGACCAGTCAAGAGAATATGATCACAGCAGTGACGCATCTGAATCTCAGACAGCAAGAGCTCAAAAGACGCTGTGGAGGAAGTGATAGTCTGCACGCCCTGGTACCGGAGAAAAAGATGGAATAAAGGTAAATAAAAAGGAGGATTGTTTGTTCATCTAAACCTGGGGGGAGAACTCAACTCTTGGATTCACTCAGCCTGAAACTGCAGCTCTCCACATTATTTAGCAAGAATCCGACATGGATTTACTGACAGATCTTTAGCGGGATAACTTTTGTTTTTTTCTTGACAGAATTACTGTAAAACCTGTGGAGTGAGCACCCTCCTCTTTGCCACCACCCAGCTGGGGGTGATGTGTTTTTCACTATATTCTCTGGAGTATAACCAGAGGCTGGCGGAGCCGAGCACTCAAGGTTGTGTGCATCTCTAAAAGGTGCAAGTGAGTGGGCTGAGCCGAGAGACGGAGGAGACGTTTCTATGGTGACTTAGTTCATCCATTGGGGTTTCTCTTGTGACTGAAATCTGCAAACCGGAAGTTGGTTCACTGTAATAGAGGACATCTTTCTCTGAACATCTGTATTATCTAATTCCAATTATGCTGTAGTGCTTCAGCTTTTATGGGGCACCAACTGAAATGTCATGGCTTGTAATAGTTGTTAAAAGAAGGGTTTTTTTCTATCAGTACAAAAACTCATGTATTATATTTGTGCCTGTAGTTGGGCGATCATAAAGTCCTGTGCTAAAATTTCACTTTTAATAATTAACAAAACAGAAACGACGAAGTCCTGACAGATTGACTAAAAAAATAATCCAGAAAATTGGGAAAACACCAAATGTTACCTGATTCTTCAAAAGCATTTGCTTGTTTAGTCTGTTTTGTTTTTTGAAGTGCAATTTCATTCATTTATGTAAATTGAATAATGCACAGTTGCACCACTATAATAAATAACACCTTAAATGAAAAAATCTATACTGAAATATTTAGCAAAAAATATGGAGCTTGGTCCTGTATCACAGCCCACAGTCAAGACACTCCAATGAGCTGCAATCAATGACAATCTCTTTACCTCTGGATCACGATTCTGAACATTGAAATGATGTTGCATACTTCTGCAGGCTGGGCAGTCACATATAAAAAAGGAGTTGTCAGGCACTTTAAGTACTCTGATTGGTTTACATCTGATCGCACAAACATATTGAAAACACACGTGATTAACCTTGAACCGTGCAGCACGAATGGAGCACGTCCCCGTTGGTCAGCACGGCGCTGCCTGGGCTGTTTACACACAGGGACCACGTCCAGGACACTACGACAGGCTGCATATCTTTATGCTAGCATGACATTATAAGGAGCAGAGCAGCTAGTTGAAGATACAACGCAAGTTAGAGCTGTAGCGGTGTCGTGGAGTTTAAACGTTAAATGACTTGTTTCCTGGTTGACTTCTCATTCTGTCAGCTGGTCGGATCACAATGGAAGATTTAACGTTACGTTTAAAAGAAACCGCCTACCGTTGTGTTTCCTGGTTTATTTAAGTGTTGTGGTCGTAGGGACATTAATCCAACAGTCCATGATATGAAAGTCACACTTGTGCTTTTAAATACGGTCTAATCGATCCGTTCCTTCGGATCACGTCTTCGCTATAGGCGTCGCCATCTTGGATTTCAACTCAACTTTATCAACACTGCGCGCGTCGACAAGGACAAAACATCTCCTGTACCAGGATGTATTTAGACGTTTTATGAGGACCAACAACAAATTTCTGTCCACTTTGTGACTTTATCATTTTCAAACTCCTTTGGATAAATGTCTGATTACCAGAGCTTCATTGATGCTTTCAGTTATTCCAGTGAGGAAGGTCTCCAGCTTGTAACCGTATCATCCTTTATTCTTTTCCTATCTTTACAATTTTATTTATTATTTAATTCCACTAAAATCACTGTACACATACACAGAAAACTGTTTTTCAGGCATAAATAACCAAAATATGCAAATTTGACAAGCAAATTACTTGACATTCAATAGTCTCATTTTCGTTTGTTATTTATTATAAAAATTATATATTCATTATTTAAGAACAACAATATATTATCTCGCCCGAAGTTGGCTGGGATTGACTCCAGCCATCTTTCATCAAGGATCCCACTGAAAATATAATTAAACTATATCCAAGCAAAATATTATCGTTTAAACTCATGATTTTTTTTAATTGAAAATTTGTAAATCAACTCTATTCCCACAAAGGGAGAATTTCCATGAACAATAACTGAAATAGTTAACAAATTAGCTGATATCATACTTGGTATCTGGAGGGTAACTACAGTATATCTTTGATTTACTCTCAGTCAGTGATTGCTGACTGAGAGAACTCCTTTACTACCTCTTATCTTCATCACATAACCGAGGAGCTCTGAGGAGGAACGCGGAGGGGCGGTGTCTCATCAGAGACCTCCCTGTGGCTCTCACCTTCGATCTGAGTAGAAGCGATGAAGGAAGAAGTCTGAGCCGATGAGGGGAGAGAAAAAGAGGGGTGGGGGGTCATTAGCAGGAGATGGAGCTCCTCAGTTCCTGACGTCAGAGAGATAAACCCGGGGCTCTGCTCTGGCCGACCGTCGTGTATCAGAGTTAAGTGGGCGCCTCTGTTCAATGCACAGACAGGAGGTGGCTGAAGAGGAGGAACTAGAGAGGGTAACGAGTTTTTGACACAGTTTAGACACCAACACTCTACATGCAGCCGTATATGTGTCTGCAGATGCAGGCTGGTTCTCTCTTCATCATTTTCACAGTAAACAGAGGACTGCAAATACTAAATAATTTATTACATATTCAAATTTGAAATTCATGCCAAAATGGACACATTTGGAGGAAATGGTCCACATCTTTCAGCTGGGAGAAGTGATTTATAGCATGTATATGGATGACCTGATTGTACTGATTGGACAGATGATCAGTAAATAAGAACCATTTTAACCATTTGATTCCAGCCACAGACTATTGTTGCATATCTGTTTCTGTGAGTATCTTCACTGACACTGCAATATTGTTTTATTTGATAGTCGGGTGCACAACATAAACTAACCCTAAGTAATCTCCTTATCAAATAAGTCTGCACTGTGTGAAATCTGTCTCCCCCAGGTCAATATTGTTTTCAAAATGATGGTCCTCTTTAGCTTGATGTATGAGGAAAAATGATATAACGGCAGCAGATGGAGGCCCGGTGTCCTATGGGAGCGTCTGAGTGAGCAAAGCCAATTTATTGCTGGAAATCTGTGGGGGAAAAAACTCGCTGAAATAAAACGTGAAATCAGTTCTGTGAAAGTCTAGTCATCTCTATAGCTGCCAACTTTGTCTCATTGTTCCACTCTTTTTTATTTCATGATAATCAACAGGACAAAATTTAAAAAATGACTGCATTGGATCATTCCATGTTTTAATAGAAAAGTCTTTTTTTTGCATTAAAGCATTTCTGGACTGCTCATTGCAGATCAGGTACCAGCGGCCTCTGTTGTTTTTCAAACAAATCACTCTTGAAAGCAACCAATCATCCTCCTTCTCAGCCCACAACCGCCTCCCCTGCCCCCGCCCCAACCCCACCCACCCTCCACCGCGACAAACCGCCCGTGGTAATCGCCCCGTCGCTCCTTGCTTTGGAAGAAGATTGCATTTCGCCAGCAGAGGACCAGATGACAAACGACCAGGCAGAGCGGCCGGAGCAGCAATGCGTTAGGTTGAAAGCAGATGAAGGGAGAGCGGTGGGAGGCCCGACTTGTCTTCACCCGTCCACGATGACCTTTCACGGACGAGTGTGTGATTCACAATCCCCAATTGCGTCGAGGAGAAGTAGGCCGTTGGTGCCACTGGAAAGTAATCTCACACCATCTCGGCTCCCAGAGAACCTGCGAGCTGATGGGTCTGTGCTCGCCTCTGACCGCGGTTCCAACAGACAGGATAAGTGTGATCTTATCTCCAGGCCCCTTGTGTCCTCCACTTATCTGTTCTCACAGAGGACAGAAGCCCGAAAGAGAAACATGGAAGTACAGAGGAGATGAGGAGGTTTGGATCTGGAATACGATCTTCAATAATCACTTCAGAAGTGTCTGGCAGGCAGCATCACTCTCTATCCTGGTCTTTCCTGCTCTTGCTGCTGCACAGTTTTTCACTCACTGGAGACGCGAAATGCAGATTCTGCAGCAGACGAGGTGAGGAACATTTGTTCCGTCCTCCCCTCTGACTCTCCACTCGGCCTGAATTCAGAGCAGGTCCTCTACAATTAATGGAGCTAATTAGTGTACAACTCCTCCGATCCCGCTGCAGTGTAGATGCACTCGTACCGGCTGTAATTAAGGCAACACACGAATACATGGTTTCTAAATGAAATAGTCTTGAGAATTTGAATTGCCTTCACCTAAATGTTAACAGTAAGCTATAACTTTATAGTCTAGCAACAATTGGGATATATTTCATAATATGAAGACAAGAAAAGTATACAATTATGTTATAAGTAGTGGTTTGAAGGGACCATTGGATCGTTTTCAGCTTGTGCCAGATTTGTCAATTTCATACATTTTACTTAAGTTCACAAAATTAATCCACAACAAAGAACCTTTTTAATACAAAGTAACATGGGTAACAAAGTAACAGGGTTTTCATCAAGTAGTTTTACAACTTCAAAAAGTGCTACAACGTTTTTGCGTTGCAGTTTCATAAAGCTTATTAAAATGAGACATCAACATCGGAGCAGCTCAGGCCAATCGCAAAGAAATCTGCTCCAGTGTGGCTCAAGCTCCTAAATTGGTCTGTGCAACAATTCTTATAATGAAACAAAGTGGCAACTTTTTTACCCCCTTGTTTCCTGGTAATTGCTCACATATTTCATATTCCATGTGCCAACTTCATATTTCCTAGGCTTTCTCTTTAAAATGATAATCACAAAAGTCCTTCCAGCGGAGAAGTTGATTTCTAAAATAGGTTAAATAAAGGACGAATACTTCATCCGCTACCGTTTGTAAGTCATTTGTCATTAGATTTGATTTGCTGGAGTTGATGAAGCTTTATTTTTTGGGATGTTCGGCATTAAGGCCTGAATTTAATATCATCTCTGATGTACTTCAGCGCTGTCCTGACACTTTGTCTCCATCTCTTTGCCAGCTGAGTGGATCGCTTGTGTTGTTTCTTCAGAGGAGAGACGAGGGCGATGATAGATGCTCTCAGCATCCTACACGTGTGTGACAGCACGACTAGGACGACAGAAATTAGTTTTGTGATTGCTATCGACAAAACAGAATGTGTCCACGACACCCCCGTTGTTGCCGTGGTGATGGGTCCTTGCAGTGATTGGCGGTATGACAGGCCTACCGGAGACGTGAGGGATTCATCAGGCTCAGATGTAAAACAGAGGGGCTGGAACGCAGCGTCTGCGAGGCTATTCAGGCCTAAACTTCTTTAAGAAGCCAGTTGTGCACATGAGCCGGCGAGTCGGACTAATGGTGTCGGATCCGGCTCAGTCAGCCAGGAGCCACTAACCGGTCCTCCTCCTGAATAAAGAGTCACATTTTAAGAAAATGAATCTTTCATACATCCTCCTTCGGCACAAGAGACTTTCATCTTAGTCTCATTTGCATTTTTGTCACCAAAGCAATTTACATTTTTATAGCATAAGTAATGAACACGAAAGTCATTTACATTTTCTTGCTCAGTCCGCCGGTACGTTGTCTAGACTTGGAGCATATCTGATGGGGAGGGACCAGCATTTGGAAGTGCGCGGGAGTGTTTGCGAGCAGCAGAGAGATGTCTGAATGTGCAGAAAGACATACAAACAATTACACAATTGTTTTAAAGCAAAGATGTTGAGCAGAATTCACTTTCATAATCAATCAGCGACGAGTGGACTAAAGCTTTCAGGTGCAAATCGACACCAAAGCACCTTTCACTTCTGATGGTCCTCACATCAAATAGACAGAGGCGGGCATCTGGAGCAAATGACACCATTTAGACATCACAGAAGAAAACCATTCATACAAGTGACATTCATGTTTCCAAGCCTGCAAAGATGAAAGAGAATAATTCATCACAATTTAGCCTTCGGTCAATGACGTGATTCTGTTAATAGTTTATTATCTTTGCTGATGCATTATGTATACATTGTTAGGAAGAGGATTTTGTTAAAAAAGAATGCCTGTTTCTTCATTAGAAGTTCTTACCAGAAGCAAGATGCATCAACTGATTTAGGAGGGAAGAGAGTCTAAGATGGACAGAATGACTGCAACGCGTGCAACGTGTTAAACCTCCAATTAATGCTATTTTATTCATCTGAATTGTCTAGTTTGAGCATTTATATGGAATTGTGTTCATGTTACGAAGCAAACTCACATATTATCAGTAATAATCGAATAAGCAAACGCCGCTGGATATGTTTAAAGACCTGGTTGGAAAACTGACCCTTTGTTCAGTCCTGTTGGGGAGCTGAAGACAGTCCGGACCCTCCAGGCACGTTTTGATCACCACCCCAACTCTGAATTGCATGAAAGTCATTTTTTTAAGGGCCTGGAATTGAGTTCAGGCCAGCGCTGATTCGCACGCTGACCGCGGCTTGAAACCCTCCTCGCCAAAATGGACCAGGTGCTCAACCTCCAGTCCTGATATTTCAAACTTTTATTACGAGCCTACCAAACTGAGATTAACCGCAGCTGTGTCCCCGGCTGTTGTGTGGCTAATGTAATCACACTTGCTGTTTGTGATAAAGTGTTGGATCCCAAATACAAAGAGGGCGAGGCCAGGGATGGCCGATGAGAGTGTCATCAGAGATGGCAGCCAGGTAATGCACGCTGTGCACAAAACCCCTGCTGCTGCAGCACAGTGGAGTCACATGTTTATTGATGAATCTGGCTTTCCCTGAGTACACAATATGGCTGAGAGAAACAAACAAAGCTCTCAGCGCACAGAACAGATGAACAAACAAGCAGAGGGATTACGGACTGCTGGATGTCCCGCTTAGATGTTTTCATAGATACCAGCTGGACGAAACAAAGGTTTATTGTCATGTCATTGTTTGGGCTTTCTATTTATTGCATTTATGTTGCCCGCATACACGGTCTGTTTAGGTAAGTCAAATGAACAGCAGCAAAGTGGATTTCAATGCTTGAATGAAAAACGCTGAATGACATTTTTAAATCTTACAAATGGAGTATGTTCAAATCTGTCCTCAGATGCTTCAATTTTGGTAGTATTGTCCCTGTATGTAGGGAAATATATTCAGCTCTTAGCCGCCATCTAACAGCGAGAGAGTAGCCTTTGCCTTTACCACAGTGCTTGCGCTCCTGAGCAAGGCACTTACGCCCCTGCTGCCGACGGCTCAGCTGTTAGTGGCCAACGTTCATGCCGGGCTGTGATCGTAATCTGGTCAAATAAAGGTCGCTTGTTAATCTTTCCTGTGTGGGATGGAGATTAACTTCCAACTCTTCCAACTCTCTGGCGCAGATGACAGCAGTGAAAGTCACGGCACCACTTGAAATCCTTTCATGGTGATGTGATATTTGCATTAAAAATAGAGAAGCTAGAAATGTGCTAAACTTTACTTGATAATTGCTTGCATTGAGGGCTGTATCCAGTATCCCTTATATTGGTTATTCATTCTACTCTCATCCGCGAAAAAAAAGTAATTCGCAGAACAAGACATTTCATTTCATGTCATTGAGAAAGTTGCATTGAGCGTGAGGGTTGTTTGTATAACTTGTGTCCCTGCGCACTGGGGGGGGGGGGGCGCTCTCCCGTCACCGCTCCTCGGTTGTTTTCGAGCTCGGCGCCGCTCACACCTGAAGTGACAGCGGGGGGAGGGAGGGGACGGGGGGGGGGGGGGGGGGGGGAGTGACGCCGAGGGAAGCTCCGAGCTGGGATGACGCGCGGTGCTGCCCAGCCTGCTGCTTCTTCCGCCGCGCCGCGACTGCAGGGCGCATTGGCAGATCAAGTCAGAAGGAAAACACGCAAAAGAGGGGGTGGTGTTGGTGGGGCGGTGGGGGGTGGGGGGACACGCGCATGTGACGGGCTTTTGGACGTTTTCCAATCACCTCCAAGTCGGGAAGGGGGATCTGATCACTCCACACAGGGATCGGTGTCATTTTCTCACCGCGAGCCTCCCGCCCCCCCTTTTTTTTGTCGCCCGCGGATCGATCACAGCACCATGCGAGCAGGAGAGACGCGCCCTGTGCCATGCTGAACGACTCCCCGGCTCTCCTGCTGGCCCTCACCGCGGTGGCCGGGATTCTCCAGCGATGTCAGGGCTGGAGCGACGAGGACCTCCTCCTGCCGCCCACCAACTCCTCCGACACGTTCGTGGCCAACCTGGAGGTGGACGTGCGCTTCTCCAAGAGGTCCGTGGAGGAGAGCGGCGACGCCGCGTCCCCCGACGGCTCCCCCCTGCAGCCGCTGTCCCAGTGCAACGTGAGCGTCCAGAGGCTGCAGCCCACCTCGCTGGTGGCCCGCTGGGACAGCAGCTTCGGCTTCCAGTGTGACGTGCTCATCTACACCACCAACAACCACGGCAGGGCTTTTTTCTCCGCGTCTCTGAACAGGGCGATCTCCCCCGTCGTCATCGAGCACCTCGGGGTCACCGGGGGTCAGCAGGAGCTGCGGCTGTGCGTGGGCTGCGGGATGTCCCGGTACCGGAGGTTCGGTCAGGGCAGGTCGAGGGGCCAGCAGGCCGGGGATCAGGTCACTTTCTGCTGCGTGGATTTCAGCCTCGACGAGCTGAAGGGGGACAAAAGTTGGAGGCTGAACCGAAAGCCCATCGAGTCGACACTTGTGGCATGTTTCATGACTTTGGTTATCATTGTGTGGAGTGTTGCTGCTCTCATATGGCCAGTCCCGATCATTGCAGGATTTCTGCCCAATGGGATGGAGCAGAGGAGACCGAGATAATTGAAATATTCTTTATTATAATTAGCCTGTGCTGCCTATACTATAATTGTAGCCATTCAACTGTTCTCCTGAATGAATGATTGAGGAGCTTTGGAGACACTTTGACCAAATGTTTTAGTTTTGGGTGTTCTTTAATCCCTAATAAAGCTCCTCGTCATACTTGGACAACCAAGGTAAAGTATGATGGATTATAATAGCCAATATTAATTTATACTGGGACCAACACCAATGTTTTTTGTATACCCTTGTAGGCCTTCCTATAGATTATGTCAACGTAAACTGTGCACACTTTTATCTTTTAACAGTGTTTGTATAGTTTTTAATATTTCTAGAAAGTTTTTGCCTTATCCCATGTGTAGGATTTTTTCACTGAAAACTGAATTTTAAAGTGTGCTGTCACATATCTAACCTATAGTCTATAGTAAATGTATTAGTTTTTTCCCAATATACGTTGTGAAAAAAATAGATGTTGTTTCAGATTGACGTATAGAGGGTTTCAATAATTATATTATTACATTGATTTATAACGTCAAGCTTAATGGACGTGCTTATTTGTATTCATGTTTCGGCGGTTTCAATTACAATAAAATTGATTAGAGGCTATATCTCAGATTCTTTTTTGAACTGTTCTCTGTAGCCTGAATCAATTTACTTCAACATGTGATCCAAAGGAAAAAAAGTCATCATTGTCAAACTCTGTAGAAAATATACTCAGTGCATTAGGTGCACCAATTGGAAGCCAATGCCGTCTAATGCAACGGTCCTCTATTAAAAACGACCTTGTGTTTCTGCTCTCGGGAAACCTCATTGCTATGAAATGGATTTACTAAATAATAGAAACATCTGTCAGTATAACACAAAACAATTCAACAACACCACAATAAAGAATTCCAAATTATCATGACAGAATCATATTTTAATAGGGAGGTGGAAATTGCACAAATAGAGGATTCTATTGTGATATATTCATTTTGTAATGATCTGACAAACTATAGAAATACCAGGCTATATACAGCTTTAATACATATACACATACAATGCAATCATCCTCTATCCTTCAGATTATTACCCGTATTTCAATAGCAAAATGAAAACCCTCCATTTGATTCTGGGCACATTCCAGGGTGTTCAATTATTGATGCAGTTAGCAGCATTTCAGTGTTGTGGCTGATCCAGCTAATGTTTCTTTATTAATCCTCATCTGTTACAAATATTTGTTTTAGAACCGTGATGTTAACACACTCATGGGTTTATATACACCTTCCCTTTTTAACAGTCTTAAGGTGTTTTTCTGAGACTCATAAGAGACTTGACAGAGTGGATTTGTATTATACAACCCATTGATTGTTAAATTATCATGTAAAATGCACTTCATTGTCAGATGAATAAATTCCCTCAGTTTTGACCAATTAATCTATTTCAACAGCCCTTCACTAAATCCTCCTGTCATCAGGTGGACAAAATAACAACAAACATCTCATTATAATATTATGCAGCCACAACCTCCAGCATTTATCTAAAACAGTTTCATTTCCACACCATGGAGACTAAAAGGACTAACCGATTAGACGGCATTGTTTTTTTATTAAGCGTCAATAGAAGCCTTGAAGTGGACAACAACATAACATATTCTTAAGAGTTGTAGCTATAATGTGAAACCACTGGGTATACTAGTCGCCCATACACTTTGTTTTTATATGTATTACATTTATATAAATGCATTTTACACTCCTAAACAGTGATATTTAGCTGTTTTCATGAAGAAAGTACCTGTCAAAATGGCGACTCTGGCCACGCCTTTAAATTACCTGGCGCTTTAAGGCAGCGCGTGCCGCTCACACACGTAAAGGAAGTGGAGGCGCCGTGTGTGATCGTCACGTAGACGAGAGGTAAATACAGCCCATCAAAGCCACAGCTCCGGACGAAGTGCTGAAATATGCGCAGGAACCTGGATGGGATTTCCACCGGGTCAAACAGAAGAACTTGGTGAGGCAGAATGAGCTCGTTAGTCGCGCTTCAGCTTCTACTTGTTGCATTCATCGCCTCCGCTGAGTCAGGTAAGTTACAGCTTGATTATTAACGAGCCGGATGAGGTTAAACACCAACACTGATCATTATTCCTTAAGTTGGGGGACACCGGAGACCTGTGTCCTCCAGTAATCGCAGTGTCTCAAAGGTGTTCTGGGTCGATCTGCTTACACGTCAGATTGAGACCGGTTGGGACCCAGATGACTTAATAATTGTATTAGTCGTGTCAGAGTATTAACGTTAGCTCACAGAGCTAATACAATGGGCTGGGTCTATTTCTTCCAATCAGAAACCGATCGATTGATAGGTGGATTAAAAAAAGCAGGATCTGTGGGACTCGATCAAGGTGCTGTTGTGTGTTCTAACAAGGCTGTGTTTGCTCAGCACAGGCCTGGTTAGTCATTGGGAGTGAAGCCCAGCTGTTGGACTTTAAGTCATTGGGACTTCGGGCGAGACGCTACGATCTGATTTCATGGTGTTGCGTGTTCTTCCGCACTGAACTGAACGTTGTTGGGTTTTTTTTTTTCAATCTTAATTGCAATTTTAAACATCGTCGTTTTTCTTTCTCCCCAGGGGTCCAGAAGCTGACCGTCAGCCCTGACAGAGGCACCTACCTCAACATCACTAGCAGCAGCAGTCAGGTCAAAGGTTGCGCCGTGTGCACGGGGGCCGGAGGCTCGCGGCGATGCGGGCCGTCCCTTGTGATCAAAGACGACACTCCTGTCTCAATAGAGTTTGAATGCTCCAGACCTCAAGATGTATTCAGTGTGGAAATTGTGCGAAATATAGGTAAATATAGTGCTGCAGCAAAGGTGTTGTTTAAATGGTTCTCTTCTTAAATAATTCTCGTCATCTTGCAGAACTGATGTGGTTGGATTTGTTTTTGGTTTGAAATATTCTTCGCTTGTATTCGCTCCTCAGAATGTACAACAAAGTTGTGCAATGGCCACATCATCCAGGCTGACTCCGACTCGCTTCCCTTCCTGGATTTTAACCGCAAGTTCACCTGGAACCTGAATGCGTCTCCGCCGGAAGCGTTCAAAATAGACTTCAACAACATTGGCATGAGACAGATTAATCAGTCAACGGGATGCCCAGACGGACACAGCTACACCCTGCGGGCCTTCCAGACCACCGGCGAGGTGGCCGTAGGGAAATACTGCACAATGGGACATATTAGCAGTGCTCAGATACTGAATCAAGGGAGCTTTTCTCTGGACGTCCCACCGGGGCAGAAGCTGCAAAATAGCCAGTTCGATGTGTCTGTCGGGGAGGAAATCAAATGTGAGTTTGTGTCTGAATAATCCCCCCCATCCTCCGTGTGTCCCTCATCATGTTATTTGACCGTTGTCTCTTTTTTAATCTTTTTTTTCCCCTCTCGCAGCTCTTGCTAAAATCACACTGACGTTGCCAAAAGGGACCTCGTCCTCCGAGTTGCTCTCGCCGAACTACCCGGACAGTTTTCCCGACGACGACTTGATGGAGTGGTACGTTCAGGTCCCGGCCGAACACAAGGCAGCCGTCCAGTTCCTGAATGTCTCAGAGCCACGTTGTCTGAAGAAGGAGGCAGCGGTGGAGTACCACAGCTATGCTAGAGCGGCGGTGGTGCGGAGTCTGACGGAGCCGCAGCCGGCCCACATTCCGGGAAAATTCACCTTCATGCTGAGGAACTGCGAGATGGACACAAGACGCGCTGGTCTGATGCTACGCTTCAAGGTCTCCGCTTCAAGTGCAATATCATCAGGTTTGCTTACCATTTTCTACTTTTGACCTCTGCCAAGATAGTGATGTATATGACCTTCACTAAATGTAAAGGTTTTACCTCTGGGATCATTTTACGGTTGAGTGGCTGGGAGACCTTGATGGTTTTGGTTTAGGGGTGATCTTGATCTCTATAAGATTCTTTTATTTTTAAGCCACTCTATACTGAAGGAGCTAACAGATTGGCTCCTTCGAATGATGATATAAATAATACAAATGATTCAACTGAAATCTAGACCTTCTATGGCCAATATTAGTGGAAGATTTAGCAGCAGCGGCGTATATTTCCCCCAGGAGTTGATCGAGACCAAAAATCAGCTGAAAGACATTCAGCAAGTGACAGGAGTTCGACCTCAAACAGTAATTTTGTTTTCTTTGTTGCCAGGTGATCAAATAAATCCAATATTGCTGCTCTAATGTCACCAACTACAATTGGTCCTACAAACCGGTTTCGTCTGAGGTCGATAGAAAAAGTAACCTGATGCAAATAGCGAGTGAATGCGTCACGTTTAAGAAGTACGACAGGGCAGTTCTCCCGGTCCGAAGCAACACGTTGAAAGGTTCAGCGTTGGTTCAGGTTTTGCTGTGACGATGAAAGCGGAGGGACGACGTCTCTACATGTTGCAGCAGGCAACTGTTCAATATAGATGACCTTTTTTTTTTCCTGTTACAACAAGGAAACCGTAGCATTAGTCAAGAGTGTGATAGAAATGTCCCGGCGGATACGGAAGGCTTCTGTGAGAGCGAGTAATGAATCTGTGACGTGGGCCTACTGGCGTTTATCTGAGCCTTGGGCTAAAGGGAAATAGGGGCACTTCGAAATTGCCTCATCACTGAGTCACCATTGACTAAAATCACTTCCTTCAACTATCGGGGAGTCCTGTCACGCTCTACCGCTCAAATCAAAAGTCTTATTCCTGTTTGGCGTTGTTGGGATTTGAAACCTGGCCGCACATTTGCACTCGTGTGCCTGGTTGGAGTTGGTGAACTGTTAATCCCTCATGCGATTTCATTCTGTAGTGTCGTGTCACGTGGATATGCGCAACATGGAGGGGCTTTCTCTTCTCATCGAGAGGCTGAGACCGGCCTCCGGCTGTGAGATGACCGTAAACGCTGTGTCCAAGGAGAAGATCACCATCACAGGGAGGAGTCACCTGACTTTCCAGGACTGCGTTCCTGAAGAGCTTCTTATCACCGCCAGGAGAGTCATAGGTAAATCCAGATGACCTTTTACCTGTACCCGTAAGCCAAGCCGTGAATCATTTTTATTACTCCATGCTGGTTTTTTTTTTTTTATTTTGTTTTTTTTAAGGTTAATAATAACCAAGAGCCTGACCAACATCATGTTTTACCCCAAACGTGTATTTATTTTAATTGTTCTTATTAGCGAGATAGTCGCTGGAAAGTCTTTTTGCATCTGTTGTCCAAGTGAACGTTTGAACCCTGATTTTAGTTAAATTCATAATCTAGCACACTTCTCCATGGACGCCGTGTGATCATATCAACTAATTTGATTTCATTAAAAGTTAAAGTGGCACTTTTTTTTTCTCACTTTACTGGCGTCCACATAGTTAGAGTTTATTTGACCAAGCTTTGAGACAAGTTGTCCCCGTGGCCAACATCGCTCTACGGAAACGTTGTCACTATTAAGCTGGATATTTGTGTGCGTTTTTAGAGTGCGTCCAGCTGGCAGACTGCCCGACGAGGTCGACCCGTCTGTTGGTGCCCGCACTGCCGACTTGCCTTCCCGCCCCCCTGAGCAGCGTGACCTGGACTCTGCGGCCTCCTCAGCACGGCGCGCTGGAGCTGACGTCTCCCACTGAGCTCCTAAAGCAGTCTCTCCCCGGGCAGCAGTGCAACGACAGCTTCATCATCAGAGTGGCCGAGGACGACGGCACCACTGTTGGAAACTTCTGCCCTCGGGGGGCCATACAGAAGATCCAACTCCACACCAACGTGTCCGTCACTGTGTCCGGCGTGGATGGCGAAGGACTGAAGACACCCTTTGGGCATGTTCTGGATGCCATTTTTAAAGCGGAGATATCTGGTAAGGAGCAGTTTTTACTATTTAAATGAATACATTAAGTGAATGTTTTTTGGCGATTTATTAAATATTTTCTTTCTAATCATTTTCAGAAAGTTACATATTCACTGTGTCTCCAGAGATGGACACTCCCATCCTTTTGGCTACTCCTGGTTGGCCAGTAGGTATGAGGTCTTACTCCACAGTCTCCTGGATTGTCTCCGTCCCCCCGAAGCGGGACGCTCACCTGGTGTTCACCAACCTCAGCCAGCCCAAGTGCAGCAACCGTCACACCAACATCCGGGTGCAGAGAGTCGGCTGCCTGGAGGAGGAGTACAGCCGCAGGGAGGACGAGGAGGCCGAGAGCAAGATCGCCGTCTCGGGGAGCTTCTACCTCAACATGTCGAACTGCATGCCCGAAACGGGACACTTTGGCGTCATCACCATGGTCACCCTGGAGAACAGCAAAAGTAAGAGGACGCGCGGTCGGGTTATTCCGTCTGCATTGCAGCTTTGTATGTAAACTGTAATTAGTATTAGTAGTTTAGAGGCATTCATAAGTTAGTGGTACTTTTTTAGATAACTTTAAATTCATTACGCATTCTTTCAGTCATGTATGTGCCTTGTTGTCCAAAGTATAGATTTTGTAAAGTACAGATGTCCATTACAAAACCAATGGCAGTCTCATTCGCCTCAGCTGTGCTCCGCTTTGTTGTTAATGCTAATTTTGTGATTCATCCAAAAGGTTTTGGCCTGTGACATAGAATATGTCTGTAAATAACCGTCTTGTGGTTTTGGGAGCTTTTATGTGTCTTTCGCTCGCTCGCTAACCGGTGGCAGAATGAAACCAGGCCTCCTTTACAGCCTTGTTGTGAATACTCAACACTGATGTCATTTGTTTTTGGTCGAACATTAGTGATTAACTCCTGAACAATAGATCATCCCTGAACCACTCAATGGCATTCCCATCGACCTCCGCCTACCTTGTGTTTAACCGCTTACTAGCATGGCTTTAGACTCGGGTCTTTGTTTGTTTTTCTTTTCTTTTGTTTCTTTTGGGCCCAAACATTCCTAAAAAAAACAATATAATCATAATAGTCATAAGAAGTTCAACAACAGTTTGTTTTTCATTTTCATGAACAATATAATATTTTTCAGCGATCACTGTACTGTACAATGCAAAGTGTTAATGAACGATGACATGAGTTTGTTTTCTGTCATTTAGACCTTCTCCTCACCGTCTTGAGTGTGGTGGCTTCTCTGGTGGTCATTTTTGTCATCGTGCTGGTAGTTGTCTGTGTGGTGATCAGGTGAGTGGATTGGCTTCACATTTTATTCCTATTCATTTATACTTTTAAAATGGAATGTATGTCTTTTGAGGTTGCTCGCTTGTGGAAATAATTCTAAAAGTTTTTTTGTCAAATTACATGTTCGCCTCAACGATTTCCGCAGTCACTCAAAAGTTTTGTTTTTTTTAATTAAATGGGTCAACTATCCATTTAATGCCGATGTCACTCTTAAGCTCTCCATTGTCACTGTTCTGCCCAACAGGAAGAAGAAGAAGGCGCTGAATCATCAAGTGTCCATCTACAATCCAAACGGCACCAGCTTCCTTCCAGGACAGAACAACTTCCCGAAAACACGCGAGGACGAGTCCCACGTGTACGCCTCCATCGAGGAAACGCTGATCTACACCGACCTGCTGAGGAAAGGTGCAAAGATGGGTGTGTACGGAGAGGTCGACGCATCCCGGCCCTTCGCAGGCCACACGGACTCCCAAAAGCCCCTCGTCGGCGAAGACGCCGATACAGATGACATGCCAGTTGGGGCTTACCAGCAGTTTCAGGCTCCTCCCCTTCCCGTCAGGCCCATCAGCCACGTCCAATGCCTGGTGGACAACGTGATCTACCAGACTGAAAGCGAAGGCGAGAACTCCCCGACTCTGGGAACGGAAGGAGGGAGCTAAGGAGAAGATTGGATTCGGCTTTTCTCTTGACCTGTGTACTTGAATTTTGAGATCTTGTGATTACCTGCCCTCCTGAAAGCCTTTTGTTTTTTCCCTCTCGAGCCTCTAGTTTTGCACCGAGGCCACACTGAATAACGCTGCTGAAACCCAGCAGCAGCTTTTAGCTCGATCCTCTTTTCACCAGTTGTGCTACAATGAAAAATCTTTGTTACGTTTAATAAATCAATGTTTTATACATTTCATGTTTTTTTTTTAATATTCAGTAGCAAACGTATGTCCTGTTTACATGCATAGTTTTCATCAGTAAATAATAACCTCACTGCTGTTGCGATGCACGGAACCTTTACAGCATCATTGCAACGTTACTTTTATTGGAGGAGATTGTGTTTCCCATGTTGTGTTTATCATGTTCCTGTTGTTTAGCACTGATCCTGCACTTCCGAGTGTTTTTAGATGTTTTGGCATTACACCACAAATGTGCCTTAAATAGAGCACAACGCACTCCTGCTAATACAGTTTAGTATCTTTGTTGTTTTTTTAATTATTTTTGTTTTTTTGGACCCATACTTTTGGAAAGATGTAGTCTGATCTTCTACCTAAAGCGAATGTGTTTCTGTGGTCATTCACCTTTTTTTCATGCTCTACTTTTGGCTCATTGCAAATGAGATTTGCTAGTCGCAGCTTGTATTTCCCGCCTTGTTCTGCAGACCACAGATCCCTTCTGAAATTAAACTACAATCCTTGTACAAACCTAAATGCCGTCTGTGAGCTGAAAAATATTTTTGTTGGTTGACTGAATTGTGTTATTAGTAATGGGTAGCTTTTAATAGTGGGACGTGCACATCACATCATTAAACAAAATAGGTCTGTCTTGCATGTTGTTGTGAAGACCAACTCGTTCGGTTTGGAATAACACACGGATCTAAATGTCCGAACCACAGTAGGTCTCAGTCAAGTCCAAATGAAATGTCATGGAAAATAATAACTGCATGTTAAAACCTTTTATTTAAAGTATCCATTTTGACGATATGGCTGCCTAGTGTGAAGATGCCAGCATATTGACATGTACATTTGAACTAGTTGGAATTTGTAGAAAAGTGGTAAAGTTTTTCAATTAAACTTGTGAAAAATACAGATTTAAATGGTGTTGTTTGTCTTTAGCCATGTCGCCTCCTGCAGGTCATAAAATGAACTACAAATGTCTAAGAAAAGAGCTCATGCGCTGACACACCTGTGATGACTTCATCAGGGATTTTCCATGGAGACGTCCAAACGTGTGTATCTGATGTGACCCTCCTTTGGATGAGCAAACCATTAAGAGTGCGACCACAGAAATGGTTTGCGTGATCTTTGTTGAACTGATCATCTTAGTACGGACCGTTCATTCAAAGCACAGTTTCCGTTTTTTAAGTTGTATTCCGAAAGGAAAACCTTGTCTGCATACGTCCTTTTAACCTTTCTGATGAGCAAAAGGGTCCCATCAAGTCAACTGAATATGTGAACAAAAACAAAATGTCATGTAAAGTGCCATGAAAAGTCATGTTTAGTTTTCCTCAAAAGTGTTTATTGCATTGATTAGCAGATAACACAAAACACATTTAATGAATATTATGAATATGTAATTATGTTATAACATGCTGGAGTATTTGGGAACAGGAGTTTGTCGAATGCATGTGATGTGTTCAGCTCACACAATGACATAACGTATCCCAGAAAGTATGTTTAACGTCCCTGTATTCATTTAAATGTTTACCTTTTATGTGTCTCTGTGGAATCGCTTTTCATTTCATTGAACTATGTATCTGCGCAGAGTGACACCGGCCCTCAGACGATGTTGAACTCGCACACGGAGGCCTCCTCCACCCGGCAGCTCTCATCGAACCACTTCCCGTTGGCCGTGGTGGAGAGGATGCCACAGTTCTGGCTGCGGCCTCCGTCCGGCTGCCGGGTGATGTCTGTCTCCCAGTTCTTGAAGCGCAGGCCGGAGCCTGATTGGTCCACCCACTGGCCATCGGTCACCGTGTCGTCGATGCCCAGCCAGATGTGCTCCTCTGGGCCGATGCTCTGACGCACGTAGTTGTGGAGCTGGTCGTTCTCGTCCCCTGTCAGAGGCGTGCTCAGACTTCCCCCCTTGGCGAGGCAGTCGGCGCTGGCTGCGCGGAAGGTCTTCTTCACCGGGTCGGCCAGGAAACACTTGCCGAGGACCTTGGTGCCTCGCAGACAAACTTCAAAATTCAGAAAATCAGTGGCGCTCAGGTGTTAATGCTAAGATGTTGAATTCTATTATATAGTATTGGCCTGTATTTTGTCTATTCTGATTTTGGAGCTGAGATAAATAATGTAATTGTGTGGTATTTATGATTTGCAAAACAAATACCTGTCTGTAAAGCCTGCTTCTCTTTCAGCAGATTCAGCTCTTGAACAATGTCCACAATCTGTTTCTTCAGCTCCTCAATGGCAGCACTGTTTGTACACTCTGTTGAAGAGGCAAAACAAATGAGAAATGTGTTCTAAAGCCAAATGCATTTAGTATAACTGACGGGCTCCTGCAGTGAGGTTATTCTGTAAAGGTTATGAATGGGTATTACTTTCATATCCAACATCAAGTTAATAACCTACCTCTCTTTCCATTTCTGTTCTGCTGCGACGTGCAGGGTGTCAGGAGGAGAAGGAGGAACATCAACATATGAGCATCCATCGTGCTTGGAGAAATACTTTACATCCACCGTAAATAAACCGTTTTTGTTGCAGCAGCACAACAACAAAAAAGCTCCTCACAGCTCTGAGCGTCGGCCAGACTCAGGCTGTTGAGTTTTACGGCACTGGGTTGAATGAGGTAATCTAGTCCGAGAGAACAAATGTTTTACAGCTGTTGGTGTTGCTTTTAAAACGCAAGAGCCTTGCAGTTTAACAGAGAAGCGTGACTTGTTTTCCAAATGTTTGGAGGTAAACTGTATATTACAGTCTGTCTGTGGTGTCACATCTATTACATAGACAATACTTTCATTATGTTTCCTCATCATCCTCATTGAATATCGGCATCGGTCTGTGCCGCTTTATGAGCAGCAGACAGTTTTGCCTTTTCTTAGTTGCTTGCTAAATGAATCATACGGCTTTCTGCAGAGAAAGGTTGGATGGTTCTCCCACAGCACCACATCTGGATCTCGACAGTGAACTGAACGAGGGCTGGCTGACACGTGGCACAGACTCATATGACATCAAAATGTCTTTACTTTTTCAGTGGTTTCTGTCCTCCGAATGCTAGTGATCTTACATTTCGACGTGAATACACCCTCATTACAGCCAAAAGGCTAGCGACAAACTTATATACACGTACACACTAGATACACTGCATAATAACCTTAATTGTGTTATCTTCAAAGACATAACTCTTCATTTATAGAGTTTAGACTCACTCAAATATATATATATATATATATATATATATATATATATATATATATTACGAGGGGTTGATTCTTCATTATTGTGTGTAGTTAAGTACATTGAGAGAAAGACGGAGGTCTGATTTCTATCAATATATTTGAAAGTAAATATTTCCAAAAAAATAAACAATGATGCAGATTCTGCAAGTCGTTCAGCAATTTGACATTCATTGGAAATAAGTCATATATAATGTACAAAAATTCAGTGAAGGCAGTTTGTACATATACAAAGATACATAGAGTATGTGCAGCAGGCACGCCGACGCTCCGGTCTCTGATTCAGAGACCCAAACAGCATCACGAAAGTACAAACAGTGCACGTGACACAATTCAGTATTCACTCAAATGCATAGTTAGCGAGCTAAACCATTTTAGTCCAAACTACTTCACCTAAACCACCGAAACGTTTCCTTCCATAGAATACGACGGTTTTACATTATGCAAACTTGTTCAGGTAGCTCATTTATTTGATATTACTACATTATATTCTTTGCATCATCTTCCTTCCTTCCCTCTGACTTGCCTCATGAGCTGTTGTTATACTTAATAGTTTCCTTGGGATCAATACAATTCCCCGTGTGTTCTTTGCTCAGTGGAGAGCTACAGATAAATACAAAGCCCTTTGCATTGTTGCTCGGATCTTTTTACAAAGAAGCAGAGCTGAGTTTCTATGTCGGGATATACAATCTTGGTATTTTTCGCTTTAACAGGTTAAGGTTCTTTTTCACAGTGCAAGAAAATTGAAAATAGTGAAAAAGGGTCTCAAAATTCACAGGAACACACAAGGTTTGCAAAATCACAATGCACAAATATAAATTGAGTTAAGTTAGGAAAATAACACAAAAAACTAACTTTGCTGTAAAAATAGCTGAATAAATTAAGAATGTCTATAAAAATACAATGTTTCCTCATCATCTTGTTGGCATGGTAACTATCTGGAGCGGCAGCAGAGCGTTGAGCATCGTCCCTCTGGTCTACGTCGGGCAGAGCACTGAAAAACATTAGAAGTTAGAGTTTTAGCAGAGCGACCGGGGATGAAGCTTCATTATGAGAGGATCAAAAAAATCACAAAGTGGGAGATAAAGAAAGGAAGAACCACACGCCAATCGGATCTTTAGCACATCAGCTATTGATGATGTCAAACCTGTATGTGCGTTAGGGTGGGCCAGGATAATTACTCCGTGTCTTCATGTAAACGGCAGAGCCTTATGGTGATACTAAGCGAGGGGTCGACCATGTGGGAGAGGGGGTGTAAAGTGACAGGGAGAACATCGGGGTCAGACTGCACTACGGTTCAGTGGAAGAGAGGGGGCGCTCTCCCGACGTGAGCAGCAACAACATCACACGTTAAAAACAAACCTCTGGGTCCATCGCTCACACCACAGCTAGTGAGCGTAAGGCCGATCGTGAGAAGTAGAGAAAGAAAAACATGAAAACAGAACACATGAGAAAAAAAAGACACGTGAAAAATAGATAAAAGAGAAGAGTGCAAGTGTTTGGAGTATTTCTGATTTCAGAAGAGGGTTTGTATTCATTTGCGTTGGAGACTTGCTGGACATTCTTTGTGCAAAATGTAATTTACATTGTATAATACAGTAACACGATGGGAACTGATTTGAATGCTGTTCTTGGTGATACTTATTATGATATTAAAACTAATAATGTGTGCTTGTCATTTTGCAACAACAAAATATATGAATGTGAATGATCACATTTGATAATTCGTGGTGTTCTTCAACACCCCAACATGACTTTCTTTCAAAGCAGTTTCTGCTCTCTAACTCAAAGGAAAGCAGTACGAATGAAACGTCACCAAACTGAGCTCGGCCGAGACACAAAGCGTGTTTCAAGATTTCCTGATAAACTGAACTCTTGACTGAGATGTTGCAACACAAATCCAAACTACCGTAAAAAATGTAAAAAACAGCCGTCGTGGCTCGTTAACGTACAGCAACAAAAAGAAGCAGAGCGCTCACCTTTGAGAATGTAGTCGGTTAAGAGACTGGGCACCTTGTCACTGTCGTCTCTCATAGCTTGGAGGACTATGATGAAGCAGAAAGACGAGGAGGAATAAATGGATCAATCCCAGCCACTAAAATACAAGCACTGCTGGTGCCGATGAAGCAACTCACTGGTGGTCAGGGTCTGGAGGTCCTCAAGCGACGGAGGGTGTCCCTTTTTCTCATAGGGGATGACTGTGGTCAAATACTGTCATGAAACAGAGAAAGAGAAAGCTGAGGTAAAGGCTCTGTCTCCGACGTCCCTGTGGGAAGATATTCCCACTTCAGTGCAGATAACAGGAGGATGAAGTGCAGCAGCTGAGAGAGAAATACACAGAAACCTGTCTGTCCCTGCACGCGCTTCCGAAAGTATGCCGGAAGCTGTTCTGAATGACCGAAGAGATCCCCTCCATGCTGAAGCGCTGAGGAGGAAGGAAGTAAAGCGGAGGAACATGAGCTGAGAGGAATCACCCGGGATAGGAAATGATTCCTGGAAAAATACATGAAAAACTAATATAGTGAGAAGCACAGGAGAGGGAGAAAAAGCGGAAGATGTCACGTGATCAGAGACCAGAAGTAGAAGTAGAGTGCGGCACTCACGGATCCCGGCGTTTTCTCGGCGAGGCTCTGCGACGTCCCAGCTCCGACTTTAAGCTTCTTCTTCTTCTTCAGCAGCTCCCGCTGCTCCTTCTGTCGGTTTTGGACATCGATGAGCGCGGAGATGAAGCTGTTCTTCACCTCTTTCTCGAAGCCCAGCTCGTCCCTGAGAGCCAGCTGCTGCACCAGCTCCTCCGAGAACATCCTGATGTTCGTCTCACTGTCCTCAAGACGTTCATTCAGCTCTGCGACGCTGAGGGTCCTCACCCCTAAGACGCACACAGACACACACACACACACACACACACACACGTTGATGATGTTACCAGGGTTCACGTGCTTTTCTAGGGATCATTCTCCCGGTAAAGGAAGTCTGATGTGTCGTCTATGGCTGTAACTTCACTGTGACATCGTCACTTACGCAGTTAGAAATGATGACAAACTGATCGTTGAGTGACACAATGATAAAAACTACCAGTTCCCAGCCAGCGGCGGCTAACGTTTACATTTGAGGATAATGTAAATTACATAGTACAAGTTTTAGAGCAGCAACTTGAGTTACTATGTGTTGTCGTGAGCTCACAGCGGTTCCACAATGGTGTCAGTATCAGTATGGGACTGAGGTGGGGATGTAGTGGTACCTTCGTCTTGATAGCATATCTCATGAGCACGTTTCATGATATATTCCTGCTTGTGTGTTCCTGATCAGAGGACACTCACTGGATTCGTAGCCGGGGCTCCCGGTGGACCGCTGGACATCCAGCAAGAGCGTCGACCGGTCCGACTGGGAGAGATCGGGCCCGGCGTCCGTGTCAGGAGAGTCCTCCATCATCTCCTCTATCTCCTCGATAACCTGCACGCAGCACCACACACACACACACATCAGCGAAGTAACCCTCAAAAATATGATTTTAGTCAAAAGCTCAAACTGAGATGAAGTACAGTGGAGATTGATGGTTAGGAGTAACCTACCTGCTCTACCGTGAAGAAGGGCTCCTCTGAGAGGCTGGAGACGATGATGGAGTGCGTGTCCAGATGCTCCCTCAGCTCCTCCTCGTCCGACAACTCCGCCGCGACATCGGTCTTTGGGCAGGAACAGAGCGGAAGGAGGGAATTTAATCAAAGCGTTAAACCCGGACACGATGCATATTTGAGATTTGTCCGATGGGTGGAAAAAGAGATTTAGGGAGGGGGATGGTGGGGGGGGGGGGGGGGGGCTCCGGTTAAAGCGGAAAGTGGGACAGCGATGGTACGGGACGGGTGAAGTCGCTCACAGGGTTCTCCTCCAGGTGGAATGTGGGGACGTGGAGAGAGGACGTTAGTTTCCAATCCACCGGCATCACGTGTCCATAGCTACTGGTCAGAACCTTCCAGAGTCTGCAGAGGAGCAGGCCACATTTCAGTCTTTCATACATATGTAGTGAAACATGTTTTTGTGTTACATGCACATATGTGATCAGATTAAACTTTTCTTATGTGGAACTATAATCCTCCTAATAAATGATGGCATTTGCAGGCATCACAGAAGCCTGAAGGTGGGGTCATTAACAATGTTTCACGTTTGTAAAGTTTATATTTTATTGTGTTCACGCTGTTTATTAACTAAACACCGTCAATATTGTTGGAATTATAATGTGTATAATGCAAAAATATTTTATTCTGATAAATCCACAAGACAATTCTTAGATTATCAAAACAGTTGCATATTCATTCCCTATTGACTAACTAACTAACCCTTATTCACCTATTTAAATGTAACTATTTCCTCTCTGAATAATCATCGTATGGGGTATTTTTGCACACAAATCACCATTGGCAATATCAAATAAGTAACTAAAAATTAATAACAAAAGTATTACATTCAGTACACATATCGGCCAACATTCAGGGGCAGACACCGATGTTATGACAAAGGATGTGGTTTACTCCTCCAGTCTGTTGATACATCTGTTAATCGGACTAATGTTGTTGTGATGGCAACAAAAGATGGTGGCACTGGTAGCTTCCACTATATAGAGACGTAACCATTACTAACAAATCCCAATCTAGGAAATTCGACTTCCCATTAAAAACAAATGCCTGTTATACACATTTGAAAATGTAACCTGCAGTGATGAGTTAAAGCGTCACAATAAATAAAATAAATAAAATAAAAACTAGACGCCGGACAGGCCGGAAACAAACAGCCTCACTCGTCTTCCTCCGGCAGCGAGTCCGCGCTCATCGCTCCACCGCGAGCGAGGCTCTCCGTGTCGGCGGTAACGCTCGGGAAGCACACGGTTAACTTCTCTTCAAAATCCTTCCCCCGGTCCACCGAGGACCTGAAGGCGCGGCTTTCCCACGAGGAGAACCCGCTGTCCGGTAGCTCGATCCCATCGCCATCCCCGGAGGGGAGCCGCGGGGCCGCTCCCGTCGCGGCGGCGGCCGCGCGGCCTTTCTGCGGCGGTGGCGGCGGCGGCGCAGTCCGTCCGGACACCGAGCTGGAAACACCCGAAATCGGCCTGTCGTCGTCTAACAAGGCGACGGGTGCAGCCATAGCCCCGCACCGGCCCGTTAGCCCCGGGGTTTAGCTCGGACCTGCACCGGGACCAACCGGCCTCAGCATCCTCTGCGAGTGGCCGCTTGCTTCGCTGAGCGGGGCAGCGCGGCGGGCACCGGGCCGACTAGCGGCCACACGAAACGCACCATGAGAGCGCGGCCAGTGTGTCTGAAAGAGAGCTCAGATATTCATATATATTATGTTTCATAATAACAAAAAATCGCAGTGCGTCATTATTCATTAAATAATTCCATTAAAATGTAAGGTATTTTAATTGGCGCGTCATTGAATGCAAAAGAGACAGTGACGAGAACAGGCGCTCTCGCCGCGTCGTTGCTAACGGCAACGGACGCCAAACAAAGTGAAGACACGGGAACTCTGCGATGAGGCGTTAAATAATATCAAGTAATCCAGGTAAAAGAGACCCGAGCCTGAACACCCAGACACCGGATCGACCTCTTCCGTCTCCGGTAAGATGAGCTCACCTTTGTCGATGCTGAAGAAGAGGAGGCGCGCTCCTCTGCAGGACCCCGCGAGTGAACAGCGGTAAGTTACTGACGAGGAACACGTGGCTTTGAGGAGACCAGGCCGGGCAGCAGGTAACATTCACCTGTGTTTGACCCGCAGGGACAGACAGAAAGTGCCCATCGGGAGGAACATGTTAAAAGGTACGTTCCTAGGTTTCAATAACGTGAAGACACTACATTGCATCACTTAAACCGTGTTGTGTCACCAATGGGGGAGGACATGGTTTTAATACTCAATGTAGTTTAATTTATACCAAAGCATTTCCATACGTATAGTTCAATAGTTTTGGTTGGACTAAAAGTGGAATATCTCCATCTTACATGTATTGGGGTACATGACAAAAAGTAGCCTACTCTCCAAGTAACCCAATATTTTTACTTGATACACTTGAGTGAATGTACTCAGTTATATTACACCATTTACTATCACATCTATCTGACAAACTCCCTTTTGACTCACATGTTTGTCTTGTGTTCTTTCTCTCAGGATTTCAGGCTGCTGCTGCTGATGATGAATCCTCTGATTCAACTCCTTCACCAACCACAGCCAATGATGCCACCGCTTCAAAGCCAAAAGCTGCATCAAAGAAAGGTATATTCAACATTTTCTATCCCAAAGCCGAGAACCTCTTCTTTTTATTGTTATACAAACAGAATTTTAGCTTATATCAAACGTTGTACGTTTGAAGAGTGCAAAGGATGATTTTACGTATAAGACTCCAACATGTAGGTGTTCCACCAAGCGACTTCGAGCTAATGTCTGCCATGATACGGCGGGTGGGCCTGCTGGAGCGGAAAGTAATGTGCCAGGCAAAGGAGATCGAGCGCAAGGTGAACACACACACACACACACACACACACACACCTCCGCCGGACGAGCATGTATAACTGTGAAAACAGAAACTTCTTTCAAACGTGTCAATTTTAATTTCTCCCAAAAGGATAAAAGGATTTCATTGTTGGAGGCAAAGCTGAGGTTTCCAGAAGACTCAGGTAACATCTACGGACCGCAGGTAGATGAACACATCATTTGTAGACAAAAGGACGCGATCTTGATCTTGTGTGTTTGATTAGAGAGCGCTCGTGACCTGAGTGGCCGAGACAGCCTTGAGAGAAAGTGCCAACGGCTGCAGAATCGAGTGTCTGAAATGAATGTAAGTCGATCTAATAAAACGGTGCATTGTCAAGTCAACATCGGGACGACGTGATACTGAATCCTGCTGATCCTCGTCTCGACAGAGCTTTCTCAATGACTATGGTTTGACCTGGGTGGGAGATGGCGGGAGCAGTGACGCGGGTGAAAGTGAGCAGCCGGGTAGTCTCCCTCTGCACTCGTCTTCACGCTCCAAACATCCAAACATCTCGCAGCAATAACCTCACCGTACTCGCTCTTTCCTTTTCAAGGCGCCTCTGTGGCTCCAGGCTTCCGCATGAACTTTGACCTCGTGCAGCGGAGGATCGTGGAGCTGAACGTCCTGGCAGGGGAGGGAGAGTGTTTTGTACGGCCGACAGCCACTGGGGCACGGTTGGCCAAAAGGGAGCCGATTCAACTGGGTCTCTACCGCGACGGCATCGTCATGTTCGACGGCCCCTTCCGCTCGTATCAGGAGCGCAGCACCCAGGTGAGCACCGGAAACCACTTCATGGTCTCACCTGGATTCCACTGTGGTTTGAATGCGCTTTCTGCCGCCTTTGCAGCGGTGCATGAATGATCTGATGGACGGGTATTTCCCATCCGAGCTTCAGGAGCGGTTTCCGGACGGAGTGCCCTTTGAGGTCAAAGTTTCCAGCAGCAAGTTAGCAGATGGGCGTATGTGCGACTTTGCAGCTTGGTAAGATGTTTTTTTTCCGTAGGTTCATGACCGGCGGGATCAGGAGTTTATATCTAGGGCACCATGGAATAAGTTTCCCGGCGAAGGGAAGACTATCCGTGAATCATCCCATGGCGTCAGCTTGAAGATACCCGGTCGGCCCGACGCTCATCGCTCCGTTACAATCGAGAGTTGAACCTGAGCTGGAACTCAGTCTCATTCTCGTGTTTACATCCGGCCACAGGCAAGGAGTCGAGCACGGATCGGTTCCTAAAGCAGTTACCAAACGTGGTCGTGAAGGCCGGTCGGGTGATTGACATCAGGGACTCACTGAGGGCTGTGCTGCAGGTGAGCAGCAGGCGGGGGGGTGGGAGGGGGGGGGGAAACCGACTCATTCGACCTACTTATCAAAAAGCATTTTGTACTCTTTAAGCTTCCGGTCTGTGCTGGTGCTCAACCTCCTCCTCTCACTCTCACTAGGGTCCATCTGACGCGCAGAGCAGCAACTCTGTGATCCTCGTAGACACACCGGCACGGCAAGTGATACGAGAAGAAGCATCTTGGGTTTAATAAGAGATCGAGAGTGGGACACAAGTCTTGTTGTATGATGGTTCAAATCATTTTCCATCCTTGCAAGTTGAAAATAAAAACAGGTATTATGGGGTTAAAGGAATTACTAGACCCAAGAACACACAACATGATGTAAAGGCTGATTAAAATACCCATTCGGCCACAGCAGCTGATTGTCAAGACCGAGGGGATTACCGTAAGCACGTCTGAAATATAGGCCACGTTCGTATGGAGAGCGAACACTCAGTAGCTTGTGATGGAGGTTCTGAACCATCGAAGACCAAGTATGTTTAGATTTGTATGTCTTACAATACAGCGGAGGTACGCTCCGTGCAGTGAACATCACGTTGGTTGTTTACCGTCAACAGACGGCAGATATCCAGCCCTGACCGGCCTTCGTCTGACAGCGATGTCATCGCACTGAAGGTGAGATCAGAAGACGGGAATCGGACTTACATTCTGAAAATGCGCTTCTCGGATACAGTGGGACACCTGCGACGGCATCTGGACGAACACAGGTGAGAAAACTGACAAGAGCATCTTTGCGTCGACTTCTGTCTTTCCAACATGTGACACTGGTGGCTTGTATTTTCTTGCACGCCAGAGGGGGTGGACTCCCTGGTTATGACATCATTACTGCATCCCCGCGGTGCTGCTTCGATGACGACCACCGGACGCTCCAATCGTGTGGACTCACAACGAACGCTATGCTGCTGCTGCGAAAGAGGCAACACCCTCTTTCACAGTCGGAGATCAATTAAATGGACCTGCAAATGGTTTTCTGTTTCCTTCTTTTCGCAGTAGAAAATCACAGCTGTAACTGGTCACATTGGTCAAGTCTCAGCAAGTCGTCACAGTGAACCATCAAACTACCCGACCGCAGACCGGGACTGTTCTTATGCTGCTTGACAACGCATTACATGAGTAATATGTTCTCCGACGCGACAGACAGAAAGAGACAATGTCCACCACATTGACGTTAGATTTACAAAATAATAAAAACCCCACTTAAAAAAAAAAAAAGGATGTCAAATTCTAATTCTAAAATAATGATGGCATGAAGCCGCAAGCCGCATTTTAAGACCGCCCACTTTTTAAACAGTCCAATCAAATGAAGGACTTCATTTAAATCCCTCGACATTGTACACAACTCATTCTTCACAGGAAGGAAAAAACTGCCTTTAAATATCTCAATTAAATGGAAAACAAAACTAAATGTGGAAAATCTTTATTTCTAAAATATGCAAACAAGGACAAAAGTATGAAAATATAAACATCTTTTTCCCTTTTATAACATTTGAGATGTTAAGGCATGCAGAGCCTGACTTTTCAAAGAAATTCTTGTGCTGCGCACGTTTTTAAAAAAAAGGTCCCATGAAATGGAAAATGGCTGGTATGTCCCTGGGTTTGTTGTCCTGTACAATTTGTATAAAAATAGGTTGCATATAGTTATATTAAAATCCCTTCCTCTGCTTGTAAAGTGTCCATTCTTTTTTTTAAATGGCTTCTCCTGCACATTAAACTCCAATGCACAATGTGATTGGCTATTTAGGGCTGATCCAGCCAACCCCTCCCATCATCATCATCATCATCACGTTGGATTAAAACATGTTGCATGTTGCTTCTTCCTCGAAGGAGCGACACCAATCCTCACACTCATCAGGACAAACATCAGGTCTAATATGAAAGACACACAGGACAAAATTCAAATCTAAAAGCCACTTCATGGGACCTTTACACAAGTTTCCTCAAACATTTTAGCACAATATTACAGCAACACTTTAGGAGGCTCTCAAGAGTACAAAATAAATAATACTGAAGATTAATACTGTTTCTCAGTCATACATCTATCAAACACTGAACCACTCTGTCAAATGCGAGTCAGCCATCATCAACCAGAAATGTACAGTAAACCAGAACATTATTTCTACGGAAATCCCTCAAACTGAGGAGATTTGAACTTTGTTCATCTGCCAGGAACATGAACAGCGTCGGGGCCTCCACGAACTCTGGTCATTTATTACATTCAGAGTCAGGGAATGTATCGACTATCCCACTGGTTATTACGCTGAGCGGGAGGTCGTATTGGAAGAGTCAGCAGCGGCCCCTTTGTGGTTCGTCTCACATGAATTAGCATCGTGGTTGCAACTGTGACGGAAAGGCACATGTAGGTATCCATTCATCCAGAACCGGGCCCACGGAAGACAGAAGCATTCACAAATAAACATTCACAGACCAGCGTTTCTTTGGTAGTCAAACTGTTGTAGGCCTGTTGGTGTTAGAAGCCGATTTGGTATTAAACCCTTAAGTCTTTAACCGCACAGCAGAGTCTCATGTTACAGTGGTCACCATTTTAAATAATGGTATGTTAGTAACATTTACTTGTCAATTCAGTTTAAAGCACAGGTAAAAAAAAAAAAGTTTCAGTTGATTGTCAACCACCTCTTGTATAATCTCCCTCCAGAGGGAAATTCAGGTTTAAATAAGTTATACGTGTTGGGCTTCTACACAAATGGTTATGCACTAGAGCAGAACACACCTATAAGACTGCTTGGTAACAGACAGTATTTATGTCATCATTGATAAACAAAAAAACAAAAAAAGCACGCACAACGCTTAAGGATCAAGTATTAGAGGTAAGTTATTTTCGGTTAGCCCTCGGACTGAAATAGATGAACTCGTGGGGCGGGAGGGGGGTGGGAGGGTTCTGAGCTACAGGCAGGCTTGAAAATCAACCTACAGTCAGTCAAGAGAAGTTGAACCATTTGGGCTTTCCTCAGTCCTCATTTCGTAAAAAATAAAATAGTCCACTTTCTGACATTCAGTCATAAAAGACGAGCCTGTTTTAGATGCTCGGCAGGTGTGGTGGCCGCATGCCACCGTTTCCTATATCACCCGGTTGCCAAGGTTACTGGGTAATGCAGTTCTCCCCCATGTCCTGCGCGTACCGGTCCAGTATTACATTACGGAGTTCCTCGACATCCCGACGGAGCTGCTGAGCTTCAAGCAGCTTCTTCTGCAGCACCTCTGGATTCATCCAGTCCTCGGTCTGCTCCGCAACCGGTGGAGGCGCTGGGAGGCAAAACAAAACCAAACATGAGTCATGTTTTACATTTCGCCCCACTTCAACATTCCACAAAACTGACATACACAAATGATCACATTGAAAACGCCCGACTGGAGCGGTGCTTACACGTGAGACCAAGCAGCAGGGAGAGGTTGGGATCTTGTCCCTGAGCCCTCTGGGTCAGAATGCTGCACAGGGAGCGCAGGTCACCGAGGCAGGACGCAATCTCAACGTGAAGTCGCTGAGTTAGACGAGTCCCGGCTGGCTGCAGGCCAGACGACGCCTGGTTGGTGCTCTTCTGCTCTGGCTCACTCATTTGCTCTCGCAGGGTCAGATTCTGCTCCATCAGTTCCTGGTTCTGGGCAGACAGCTGAAAAACACGGCGATACGGATCAACGATATGCCGGGAAACAGTTTATGAACGGGATCATCTCTGCATACAACACAGGGAAGGTACGGGAGCTTTGGTTATCGTCTCACCTCCCTCATGGCTGCGTGGAGCTCCATCACGTTCTTCTCCTTGGCCAACACATCTTCTCTGAGAGCCTGAGAGCTGCTCTCTTCCTGGGATAACTGCTCCTCCAAAGCCTGTGGTCACGGACAATGGAGGACGCCGTGAATGTTAAGGAGTGATTATGGAGACCATAAACACGAGTCATTCAGACTCATGTAAAGAGATAAACACCTGGATCTGGGAGCCGAGCTGTTCCATCATCCGGTGCTGCTTCTCAATGACCTACGTAGAGAAGAACTGAATTTTAACATAATGCAGCACATAATCCCATCAGTTCTTACATCGAGTTACATCAATTTGTCTTTCCAATGTATCTGCAGGACGGGGAGGTTGTGACCGAAGCTCTGTGGAACTGTGTGTGTGTGTGTGTGTGTGTTCATGACCAGACTACTTTACAGCAAATCACAGACAAGACATTAACACAGTAGCTATACTTTAAAAAAACGGTACTCTGATGAGCTTTAAAATAAATAAATAGGTGCTTGTTTGATGGAGTAATTTAGCCTAAAAATAAACCGTCAAAAAACAAAGAAATGGATTTCTGGCACCGTAAAACTTTAGTCAGTTTTTTATGGGCTTTTGATGACAAGTGAGAGACAAGTAATATAATCAGCCCCTTATAACACACCTTTTTCAGTCTATGCTGCTCCTCTCTCAACGCATTGTTTTCTCCTCTGAACTTCTCCATGTCCAGGGAAGGCAGTCTGGCTCCATCCTCGAGGCCCTGCTGTACCCGCTGCTGCATACTGATGACGACAGAAACAAAAACACACATTATGCAGAGTTATTACAGAGGGGGATGGGAAGGCGCGTTATTGTGGACAGCGTGTTGGTTGGTGTGTGCGTACTCAGTGATGGTCGTGAGCAGGTCCCTCTCCCTGCGTTTCTGATCTTCCAGCTGTGTGTCTTTTTCTCTGAGTTGGGAGTGCGTCGTTTCTAGACAGACCTCCAGCTCTCGTAGCCTCTCTTGTAGATGAGATGCTTGCTGTTCGGCTTCCACGAGCTGACCAAAAAAAAGAAAAAATGTCCAGGCTTAATGATTACGATACCTCGACCCAGTAAGGATGCATGAAACTTAAGCAGGGATCCCCGTACCTGCTTGTTCTGACTCTGGTAATCCTCCAAGGTGGGCAGGTCAGCTAGATAGCGCTCAAGAGTCTCAATGCGCTGCTGGTTCTCCCTTTTCAGCTCAGTCTCTTTTTGACACTTCTTCTTCAGGTTGTTGATGTGCTTGTCTCGACTGCGGATCTGCACACAGACGCAAAAGTGGAAGTGTTATGCGGACCTACAACATCAGCTGGTAGTTCAACAGAATTTCAACAGCTCCACTTCAGTGCTAATTGTTTTCAATCAAGTAAGGCCCTTATTGGCATTTCATTACTTGCAACATTGCATGTTAAGAGGATGTGTTAGGCAAGCACAAACCCTCTCTTCCTGTTTCTTCATCTCCTCGGCGTGTCGCTCACAGGCCTCCTTCAGGCAGTCCGTTAGTCGGCGAGTCTCTGCTTCGACTGCCCCCAGTCTGCGCTCCGCCTCCACTTTCTCCAGAACCACACAGTCGGTGCGCTCCGTAAACTGCGCCCTCAGGAAGGCGTTCTCCCTCTGGGCCTCCTGCAACGCCGCAGTGCAACTTGTTAGCTTTCCACAGTTCTTGAGGGCATACAAAGGAGGAAGGAGTATGCCGGGTACACATCCTCACTGACCTGTAGCCTCAGCATACACATATCCCCGTAAGAAGCTCCTCGACCCAGGAGGGCTCCATGGACTTGCAGCTCGGTCTCCCTCAGACGCTGCTCCATCTGGGTCATATGCTGCTTTTGTCTACATCAGAAAAACAATAAAGTCATCCACATTGACGTGTAAAAGCACAGTATATCCCCTGGCTGGAGGGAACAAAGAAAAATATTTAAAACAATCCGCCACTATAACAACTCCTTTAAAAACGAGTGCATTCACAGAATCCTCCTGTCAAAATAAAGTGCATTCCAAGCTCCAAGTTTTCCCATCATCAAATAGTCCCAGAATGTCCCCAAATAAAGCATCAACACTTGCCTCTCGATGATAAGTTCCTTTTCCTTAAGCAGACTCTCGCTGGCTTTGACCAGAGCGTCCCATTTGCCGGACTCTGCGTGAGCGGGCGACGAGTACAGAGACGGGTACTGGGACACTCCAGCACTCATCAGCTGAAACAAAAAGACACGCAGCATGAGACTGTGAGAGAAGCCATTTATTACAAAAGCACTGCGTTAACTGTTGACCCCTCATCTCTGCACAGTATAGAGGCTGTACGGTGCGTGTAACACCAGAGTTGACACTCTACGCTAGAAATAGTCACAAAACATTATGCTACAGCTCCAGAATATGCAGCAGTCTTGCCTCGTCTGACACCTGATCAGATTATCAAACTATTATTAGGAAGTCCCTTCAGAGTGGCACTCGGTCAGCATGTGCAATTAAGCAACACTGCAATGGAAAAATGTTCTACCGTTACAAAAGCTTGTCACAAACTGCATTAGGAAGCTGTGACAAGCCGTTGAGTGCTGATCAAGAAAGGGATTTTTCTTATTTCATCATGTAACAAAATAAACCCGACGACACACCAAACAATCCTCTGTTATAAGGACTTTACTTTTAGAATAGACTTGGCGTGTCTGGCTTCGGGCGTTCTTTATTGGAGCGTTAGTTTTCCCAAGCTGACAAATGTGTCAGAAACTATATTTATGGTCCGATTTTTAAAGTAAACAAACAAACAATCGACTGCCAACACATGTTTACTCTAATGGCCTTTACATTATCACAGTGTTTTCCTCAGAGTAGATCTAGAAAATAATATTTCCAGAATAAATGCTTACCTGCATTTGTTCCACTTGCATGCGTAAACTCTCCAGTTGATGCTTGTGTTGCTGTTGTTGCTGCCAGCTCGAAAGTTCAGCACATCTGTCCTGCCGCAATGGCTCGTATCCTTTGGAGCCGGCGTGCTCCCTCAGCAGAGCCTGTGTCTGCAGGCTGAGAGGGTTTGCGTAAACTCCAGCGGATCCGGCCGCACCGGGCTGACTTCCCCTCTGAACCAAAGTTTCCGCTTGGCCGGGGAGCCCCGACCTGGCCTCAGGAAGCACCTTGTAGCTGTGCTCCAGGCCTCCTCTGTAGGCCTCAGAGATGCAGTCCGGAGTCTCTCTGATGCCGGTCGTCTGTAATCGGAGTCTGACATCGGGGCATAACCCCCCCAACAGGGCGGACTGATTTAGAGTGGGCTCCACGGCAGGAGTGTCAAACTTCTGGCACTCGTCCATCCGCGTGTGATCCGAGGGGAAAAGAGAGTGGTCCAGCCCGTTGACGAGGCTGCGGTAGCGGCTCAGGCAGTCCGGCTTTGGCCCCACGTGATCCCCTCCCACAGCGGGCGGAGCGTCCAGGTTGGGTGAAGACACGGATTTGGAGAGAGGGGAAGACTTTGAAGTGGAGCCACTCGGGGTTCGGGAGCCAGAGGAAGACCTGTGACCCTCCGAGGACAGCGAGTCCTCCTGAACCACCGACTGAGGCTTGGAGGCCGGGGCTCCGGCCGTGGATGGCATGACATGTGCAGTGGGTATGGGGATCTGACTGCGGATGGGCTGGAAAGGGGGGCTGCTGCTGGAACTGCAGAAATCTTAAACAGAAGAAAGAGCTATTGGAATTTGCACTGAGCTAATCCCTCACTTTTCAATCTTCATATAGACCTTGTTAAATTGGTGCACAATATCTTCAACGCTACTGCCAGGCTATTTTTCTCTGTTTTCATTCAGTGATGCAAAGTGGAGGCAGCAGGGTTTATGGGTGGCCTACTTTGATGATTAGGTGTCACCACTGAAAGAATTAACAGGCTCAGACCGAGTCAACCGAGGGAATAGGCTTATAATAGACTTAAACTAATGCGCAGAACAACCGCTCTGAATTACATGATTAACTAAAACATATGTTGAAAAGCTAAGCTAGTTTTAGTTGCCATGCCGGAGTGTTCATGTAAAACAATAATAATCCACCATCTGCTCTCTTTAAGAAACATTAACCCCAGTAATGACTTACTCAACAACATACAAAGAGAAGCTGCATTTGACTTCAGAGTATGAACTCAATTCTTTCCATCAAGCACAACAAAGTTAACCATCATCATTCAGAAACCTTAAAGACCAACGTCGAAAGATAATGTCTCCATAACGCACCTGCAGACATCTGGTCAAACCCCCAACACAATTTAAAGTTACACAAGTGATTTAAACAAACCTGAGAGAGCTGTTTCGGTGTGGAAACCTTGCTTTCACTGGGACGCATCAAACAAGTCATTAGCGGTGGCATGTTTTCTACAGCTGAACTGAGGTGGGCTCAGCTGAAGAATGCTTAAAATAAAAACCAAAGTCCGTCCGGTGCATTTCTAACCAGATCCACCGATAAAGCCACGACTGACAGAGGAGCGGCAGTGAGCCCAAAACTGTATTGTCCTAGGACACCCCGACCAGCCTGCACCGAGGAAAGGGGCATACACAGGAAAGGTTAGGGGTATTTATAGCCCACCTCTCGTGTTACAGAGTGATCTGTGGGTGCCACTTATTTAAGCACCTTGCCACCTCCCTCTGTAACAACACACACACACACACACACACACACACACACACACACACACACACACACACACACACACACACACACACACACACACACACACACACACACACACACACACACACACACACACACACACACACACACACACACACCAATGGTCAATAACTTCATGGGACACGGTTTTTCTTTAATAACCCAGAAAGTTCTTTGCAATCAGAGAGAACATTTTCACTAAAAGGTAAAGACATTTAAAAAAACAGCCTACAGGCTGCAGTGAATCATCACAACTGGCTAGAACAAGTCTAAACCCTTTGCTACATGGCTACATTCTTGCCATAATGACATTTACCTGCAGCTAAGATCAAGCAACTGAAAAACCGCATTCCCTTAATAAAACAACAACAAAAAAAAAAGGTATTTTAAAGCTGTTTTGGTTATGCCCCCAGTATGCATTATGTGGTATTATCTCCAGCGGGTCATTATTGTAGTTACACTGGGGGGCAATTGTCATATTGCCAGGCCCAGCTGTCGGTTCAAGTGTCAGGACAAAGCTGTACAAGCACCAGTAGTATGCTTGACCGTTGTAGATAAACAAAGGAGGTCTGAAAAGTTTGTAAAAAAAAGAAAAGAAAAGCTCAAATAAAAAAAGGACACACGACAAACAGGTGCAGGGTGAGGAAAAAAAGCATGCAAACCTAACAACAGATTGATATTAAGACTTTAATAAGGATCAGGCTCACAATTTCCCTTTGAATCTGCCGGGTACCCATGGAATCCCAGTGCTTTATTCAACAAGGCCAATGGATTACTCACTGTCTATACTAGCTGTTATCTGTTGAGCAGTTAAATTCGGCACTTTACAATTCTACAACTGCCGTCATGAGGAAGACAGACTGTTGTTGCGGCGATGAGAGCAGCGCGTCAGCCGAGTGATAGTTTCATACGCTCTAACGTGTACACAAAGCGGCGTATTTTCTATTTCTTATCAATGCTTATTTTGTTCTGCACAACACAAAGAAAATACAAGCCAATAGAAGTATGAGGGATAGAGACTCCAGCCACCAGCAGAGCTACCAGTGTGAGGACAGGCAACACCCAAAAGGAGAAGTGTTTATATTATTTTTAGCCCCATCTAGTTAACCTGATATTTGTATGCATTAGTTTTAACTTCAGAAATTTAATGGAGATAGTAACTAGATTTGAAATGATTAAACTTTGCTTTACTGGGTAAGATTAGAGGGGCTCTTAAGTATCCTGTTTATTATTCATGAGTACTATAATGTCATATATTCTGTAACCATCTACCTTCCTGTTTACACCATCAGTGTACATACACAGCCATGTGGTATTCTCACACACAGATTATGGGTTCTGCTGACACCCAGGATATTGTGTGTATTTGCATCCTCAGGGAAGCCACCACACATACATATAACTTTACGTAGAGTAACAGTTGACCTGTTAAAAGTTGTTATGAATAGTTTCCAGCTGGCAGCATAAATAGCAGCTTTGGGAAGTTCAAACCCTACAGCGTTGATACACCTCTGATGTTTTTTCAGCCTATTATTTTCTCGTGGTTCCTGTTGCGCAAGGGAACCACGCACTCCAGCTGGCCAACGATCACATGGAACCTCTCTGATACTGCATGTTATTTTTTCCATTCATTGTAAATATATATTGTAGTCCTTATACAGGTATGCCCAAATTCCAGTGAGATTTAGAATGTTCTCTGGAGGGACATTGCCCATTTAAAAGCAGTACCAAAAATAAAAGGAATCCTTGTTTACGTCACATTCCACAGCACAGGCAAGAGTATTGTAGCAGTGCTTCAGGGAATTTTTGGCTGAGACTTTAATCCACCTCCGCAAATCTCCCGAGCAACTACAGTGGATAACCAGCATCACTTTAAGAAACACCGAGTCAAACTTGAAGAGTCTTTTGAGCCTCAGCACAACTAAGGGCTTGTGGTTGAGTCAAGAGGCCCAACGTTGCGTCTCACCACACATTACATTCTCAACTTTCCAGCTAACCCCTGTTTAAAAAAAAAGTATAGAGGCTTAATGATATCGCAGCACAGTTATCCGGAAAGAGTGCATAACTTCAGCTGACCAAAAACCACCCACCTCTGGCTGTGCAGAGTACAAACTGGGCCTCCACTGACCCAGTCTCCACAACAACGTTACACAATACATTCTACGGGGAGGGGAAGAACAAGTTAAAGTGATCACCTTCTGTGCTGTCAGATGCAGAGGTGCCAAGACCAGTGTCCCCGCTGTCTGCTGTTCCAGGCCGGCGGCCAAAACGGCTTTGAAACTTCTCTGACACAGCTGGTGTCCGCCACTCCATGTCAGCAAACAGAGCCGCTGCACCGTTGTGAAACAAAACAACGGCAATAGAGGAATAAATCAGCAAAACTGAACTGACATTCCGAACACATTTTGGCGGCACGGTGTCGACTTACCTGCTGGTTTTGATTCAATATATCCGTGTGAGGTTGTCATTCCATAGAGGACAATGTCACCTGATTGAGATGAGGAAACAGATTACAATGCAGCACAGACACACTGACAAGAAGGTTCTTCAGTTTTAGAATATAATCCACTTGACAAAAGGATCACTAGCTGAACTCTTGTTTGTAGACAATCAAAGTTTTCTCCTCAGTCAATAAGCTGAGAAAACAGAGAAAGAGGCAACTGGCCCTCTGTGGAGAACCAGGGACTCTGGAGATGTCCTTAAAGCAAAAGCTCCTTTCTTCCATCCTGTTATATCATGACCTGAAGGTCCACAGCTCTGTACACAACAGCTGTTCCCCATCGACTGATCCGCTCACCTATCAAACTCATCTGCCCCGTAACAACCTCGACAGATCGTTCTGGGTAGCAACAAAAATAACAACATGAGCACATGTCGTACGGTTACACGATGTGTTGCACAAACACGTTAACTAATGTTACATCCCTCAGAGGGTACAGGAAGCTGTGGTTGCATTATGTGAAACAAGTTAATATGGGCGAAGTGTTGGCACCGACAACTCGTTTCAGAGGCAGCCTGGTTGATACAAACCAATCCTCTTAACCGGCTAACGTTAATTTAAACAGGAAATGACCGCCGAGGCAAGCTATCAGCTAGCTAAACGTAACCACAGGTTTACGTTAATTACACGTATTACATGCTATGATACTAGCGAAATGCACCGACCGTAGCTACCCATGAACAGGCCGCTTTGCAGCGACAACTTCTTCACAATTTCCTCGGGAAACCGTTAAATGATATTTACAGCGCTAAACTGCACCGTTACCCATTCGAGCTAATCCGCGACAACCCCGTTTCCGTTTAACAAGCTAACGTTAGCTGGCAGCTAACGCAACGTTTCCGTCTGCTTAGCTAACGTTACTCGAGTGGATGTTGACGTTATAAATGTATCGTGGCATATATTGCGGCGGGCTAATGTCGCGTGGCTGTAGACGCCAGAGTTTAAATGTTACTTTACCCTTTGTTTCACACAGGCACGAAGTGCGGTAACAAATCTCGGTTAGGGGCTGGAGACCGAATCTGTACCATCCGCCGCTGCCGCTGTTGTTCCTCCGCTAGCAAACTGAACAGATCCCCTGTGATGGCAGACGACCCATCAAACCCACGCTGGTCGCTTGTTTAACGCCACGGTACGGCCCGTTGAAGAGTGACGCTTTATGTTGTCCCAGAAACCGTTTGCGGATTTCCTGCCTGCAAGTTGTGCAAAACCTGCACTGGTTAGTTTTGAGACTTCCGCCCGCGCTAAGGTAGCAGTTTTCGCCAAACCGTTTTGTGAAATATTGCGGCTGATGCAACTACAGAGATGCAACTAGTTTTCTTCTGCATAGAACAAAAAACCACTAAAGATGAACAAAACGAACGGACCTAACAAAGAAGCGTTGAGTTGGCTGTAAGAACCTCGAAAAAGGGGTGAAAAAGTTTCATGAGTTAAAATCTATAAATTGGTATCGCTGTGAAAACGGTGTTTGTATAAAATCTTATATCGTGCACGCGCTATATTTGTAGTATATCAACATGTTAGCAATAGCCAACTGATTTGTATCATTGTGAACGTGGTAAAAACAGACAATTATACATTTTTGCTTGAATGTCTTTGGACGTTTACCGAGCGGGTTTTCGCTTGGAATGAATAATTTATTTTGATAGCAGAAGATAAACATTACACTTACAGTATTTGTTTAATTCGGTTTTGAGAACAATATCCTGCTTACAAAAAGTTCCCCGATTGATGTACGAATAAAATAACTTGTCGAAATGCCTCATGCTTGTTTTGAGAACACCCTTTTGTTACCAGACGTTCTTTAATGCTGCATGTTGAATCTGTGTTCCACATTTTCACAAACGCAGGACACATTAAAGCGTAAAACAGTATATTACCGGAAGCCTTAGAACATAGGTTTTAATGAAGTTCCAGGCAGGGAGGGGCTTTTATTCTGAAACAAACACGGACCGGATATTATTGATCTATTTGAGATCTACGTAAGGAACGTGAGGAAGTTGCGTGAAGTGCAGCGCTTTGAGGGGGGCAGCGTTCATGTCAGAGTGAAGCTATCCTGTCAACAAACTGCCACGGAGTGTAATTTACCGAGTTGGCTAAATGGTCACGTGTTGACAGCAGCCCGTCGAGTCCAATGAGAGCGGTGAGGTTGCTTCAGCCGTCGCGAGTTGCAATGGCGACGCTGCGAATGTTAACGTTGCGCGGAGCGGGCGTTTTGTTTAGCTAACGTTAGCGGCGGCTACTCGGTAAGCGACGGGTCTCCCGGGCCCGCTGCAGAGGCGACGGTAGCTAACGAGTCGTGCTTGCTCACTGCGCCGTAACGTGGATCAATTGTCAGGTTTTCTTTTTGCGAAGCAATCCGTGACATTATAATCCTGACAGAGATGCATGGCTGACATTTGCTAGTTAACGTTAATGCACTCGTAGATGATCGAGTGAGACGTGTCTGTAGTGCTTATAGTGAAGCTGTATTTAGATAATCCATAATGACCGTATTATTTAAATTGTCGTGCCTTCTCCATCGCTCTATAACTTCCATTAACGTTAAAATCAATGCATCACGTGTCCTTCCTGTTTTTCCACCTCATCATGTCTCAAAAGTTTTCAACATGTTTACAGCTTATTCTCGGGGGGGAAATGGAGTAAATGTCCCCTGAGCTCTGACCCCCTGGAACATCCAGACCCATATTTATGTTTTGTGGTGAGGTCATGACTACTGTCAACATCACCAGAGATCTCCTGCAGCGGCAGATCAGAGTGAGTAAACAAATGGCAGAACGTGTTGGGAGCTCAATCTCCCAGCGTGTCCCTCGGATGAAGAAATGGTCGTTGATTGGCTGACCTGAAAAGAATGCCGGTGATTTTGTTATGTACTAAAGTCTGATGGAGAGTTTTTAACTCTTGTCTTCAGGACAAGAGAGCGTCCGGCTTCCAAAGGTCTTATCATGTGACCGACCCGTTCATCAAAAGACTTGGACTGGAGGCCGAGCTTCAGGTAAGTGTGTGTGTGTGTGTGTGTGTGTGCGTGTGTGTGTTTCATATATATTATTTATATATCTGTGCGTTATCATAACTCACAGTGGATACTGTATCTCAACAGGGCCATACTGGCTGTGTCAACTGTCTGGAATGGAATGAAAGAGGAGAGTAAGTCCTATGATTTGCACCTTTTTCTTAAAGCACAATTACAGTCCTCAACCTTCTAAAACTATACTCTTCTCATTAGCAGTGTACATAATACTTTGCTAATGATAAGACTATCATGCATAACATAAATGCCTATAATGGCAGGGTTGTCTGTCTAAATAAAATAAGGCTGTTCTGCAGGACCATCATGTCTTTCTCACTACTGTATTATCGGATTGGTATACCGCCGCTGCTCTTTAAAGAGTTTATTTTGACCTCACTCGATATCGCCATTGCTCAAGGAGGCCTTCGTTTGAATCTTTAGTTTGGACACCTCTAAGGTGTACAGGTAGTACTAGTGTATGCTGAGGTCTCTATTGCTCTTCTTGACGTGCTTCACAGTGTACGATATAAAATGTAAATGTATTCTGGGGATCTTTCTTTGTTTTCAGTCTACTGGCCTCGGGGTCGGATGATCAACATGCCATCATCTGGGATCCCTTCAGACACACAAAGCTTACAACTATGCACACGGGTCATGCAGCAAATATATTTTCTGTAAAGGTAAGGGTGGCCCATTGAAAGACGGCTGCTTTGAATTGCTACAGGCAACGTTTGATGAAATCTTTTAACAGTGGCTACATTTCCATACACATACTGAAATCATAATGCAACTTTATATGCAAATGTGTCATCTGCAAAAGTTCTCTGCTGGTGAGCTCGATCGCTCAGCTTCACCTTTCTCGTTCTTCAGTCATTAACCATCTCTTTCTAATACACGTTCACTTCCTGTCCCGTAGGTGGCACTGTTGGCCATTTAATGAGTGGCTTGTTGTTTGCGTGAAAGCCATCTTTGTACATGTTTGACTGTCTTGAAGCCGTTCCAGGTAAACCACTGTAGCTTTGAAACAGAAAGCTAGAGAGTTCAAATGCTGGAGGGGAACTGTTACAGTTTAAGATAATGCAGAGTTGATGTTTTAAAGCAGATAATCTGATCCATAGCAAAATAATGGGAATATCAATGTTTAGTCTTTAATCTGTGTTCACTGGCAATAATCCGATTGCTCTGCAGATTGTTGTGTATACAAGCAGAGCCAATGGGAAATATTGTTTGTGCTTAACAATTAATTCTAGTGTTTTTTTGTTTGTCAATACAGTTCCTCCCTCACTCGGGGGACAGAATTTTGATAACGGGGGCGGCCGACACAAAGGTCCATGTGCACGACCTGACGGTGAAGGAAACCATCCATATGTTTTCTGATCACACGAACAGAGTGAAACGCATTGCTACAGCACCCATGTGGCCCAACACCTTCTGGAGCGCTGCGGAGGACGGCATCATCAGGTTTACAATCAAATCACAGCGTCACGGCCCATACCGCCTTTCGCTTCCGGTGAAGTGTTTACCGTCTCCTTGTTTACCTCAGACAATATGACCTGAGAGAGAGCAGCAAGCGCTCCGAGGTGCTGATTGATCTGACGGAGTTCTGCGGTCAGCTGGTTGAGGCCAAGTGTCTCGCTGTCAACCCACGGGACAACAACTACCTGGCGGTGGGAGCCAACGGGCCTTTTGTTCGCCTCTACGACATCAGGATGATTAACAACTACAGGTTGGTCGGGTTTTTGAATGTCATTCTATGGTTAGAAATGATAAACTCAAATGTGGCAAACGCCCCGTTCCAGGTTTTGACAAACATGCACACAAAAGTTCTTCTTTTTTTTTTTTTCCCTGTTACTCAGAAAATCCGTAGGTCAGAGCACATCAGCAGCTGTGCACACATTCTGTGACCGGCAGAAGCCGATTCCAGACGAAGCTGGGCAGTATTATGTTGCAGGTGCGAATATGGTTAGATTGTCTGGTATCAAATTCATTCAATAGAATGACAATGATACAGTAATGAACACTGTTCTAGGATGGGGTTGACTAACGTTAAGTGCTGTTATTGCTCTGATGCTCCAGGGCACCTGCCAGTCAAACTCCCGGACTACAATAACCGCCTGAGGGTTTTGGTGGCCACCTACGTCACCTTCAGCCCCGACGGCACTGAGCTGCTAGTTAACATGGGGGGTGAACAGGTAACGCTTCTGAGGAGAGAAAAAAGAATGGTGACAGGAGTCATTTATTTCAGTTTTAGGAGTTAAACGTTTGCTCTGTTTATTTGTATGATTCTTTTTAGGTCTATCTATTTGACTTGACATTCAAACAGAGGCCATACACCTTCTTACTTCCCAAAAAGTGCCAGTCATCAACAGGTAGGCCGTGCTTGGGATATTGACAAAACATCTTGACTGGTGCCTCATAGAGAAACACAAAGTCCTGTATCTCTAGATGCATTTGTGGTTTCTGAATCTTTGGCCTCCCAGGAGATGTACAGAATGGAAAGACTACAAACGGCGTTTCAAACGGAATTGTCTTGCCATCCAGCCATATTCGAATTGAGAGCAAGATGCGTTTAAGGTTAGTGATTGTATTTTTCTACACCCTATTGCCTCTTTTTACGGTCTGAGGTTGCACATACTTGAGTTATGTTTCCTATGTGTTTTGTTTTTAAGTTCTACTGAGCTCCCCGCTCATTTGGAGAAGATCAAGCAACAAGCTAACGATGCATTTGCACGGCAGCAGTGGACCCAAGCTATTCAACTGTACAGTTTGGGCATTCATCGGGCCAGCTGCAACGCCATGCTGTATGGGAACCGGGCCGCGGCATACATGAAGCGCAAGTGGTAAGACTTTTTGTATCACTACACAGGGATGATCATCTTCTCAACGCTAATATTGAAGCAGTTACCAATTGCTCGTTTACATGTGCGATTGGCAGGGACGGAGACCACTATGACGCCCTGCGGGACTGCCTGAAGGCTCTGACTCTGAATCCTGCTCATCTGAAGGCTCATTTCAGGCTGGCACGCTGTCTGTTTGAGCTGAAGTATGTGTCAGAAGCTCTAGAGTGCCTCGATGATTTCAAAGGAAAGTTTCCAGAGCAGGCGCAAAGTAGTGCGTGCGATTGCTTGGATAAAGATATCAAGGCTGCTCTCTTCACCAAGGCAGAAACAGGTAGAAAAAAAAGTGCACTGGTGCTTTGATCTGGCAATGAGCATGAAAATCACTCTTACTGGCTAATTTCTTTATTTACAAAGGATGTAAATGCAGTTGGGGGAATGAAGCAGAGCTAAAACTAAACGTGTGGCTGCTGTGTTGTGTGTGTGCATGTAACTCTTCAACTATGTGGTACTGATTTTATATATATTTTTTCTCAACAGCAGAAGATAAGAAAGCCAACAGCTCCATTCGGTTCCACTCCTTCAATCGTAAGGAGTCGATCCCTGAAGACGAGTTGGTGCTGAGGGAGCGCAGCTTTGACTACAAGCACAGATACTGTGGCCATTGCAACACCACCACGGATATCAAAGAGGCCAACTTCTTTGGAAGGTCAGTAGATCTCACTGGCAGTCTGCTGAGGCCTCAGAAGGGGGCAGTCGCGGAGAACGCCAAAGATACAGGCGAGGTTCAGTAGAGCAAAAACCTGTTCTTTCATAAATATAGCCGCTAGGAAACTGTCTATCAGGTTTTGTGATAAAACAAAAGTCAAACATTTCTACAAAGAATGTAATAAAGTACACATAGTGAATACAAAGTTCAGTTTCTCTGCAATTGTACACAAAAAGATACCAACCGAGTTCCCTTTCCCACCAGAAATGGGAGAACTCTGTGTTACACGCGTACGGGGACGTGAGCATTTGTTCTCGGAGAGATGTTCAACGGAACACCATTGCACAATTTCCTGATGGCTCCAAACGCGATTACGACACTTCCCAAGAATACGGCTCGTCAAGCGAGTCTGAATGGTTTCTCTTTGTCTGCAGCAAAGGCCAGTACATTGTCAGCGGCTCAGACGACGGCTCCTTCTTCATATGGGAAAAGGAGACCACCAACCTGGTGAGGATCCTGCAGGGGGACGAGTCCATAGTCAACTGCCTGCAGCCGCACCCCAACTCCTGCTTCCTAGCTACTAGTGGGATCGACCCTGTGGTTCGATTATGGAGCCCCAGACCAGAGGTAAACAGCCGACGCGTGTTTAGAAACACATTTTGTCAAAGCTGGGGAACAACCTCTGTGAGTGTGTCATCATTTCACTACTTACTTCTGAAAGCATCCTTTACCATTACAACTGATTCTGTCTCCATTTCCTACCGCTACGCTTGCCCCCTCCCTCGACCACGCAGACAGAGACTGAGAACGGGCGAGTGGTGGAGGACATGGATAGCGCGGCTCAGGCCAACCAGCGGCGCATGAACGCGGACCCCCTGGAGGTGATGCTGCTCAACATGGGCTACCGCATCACGGGCCTGCGTGGCGTCGGCCCCGACGGCTCCGATGACGAAGACAGCTCGGAGGGACAAGTGCAGTGTCGGCCGAGCTAAACGAACTTCCTACCGTTCTGGAGAATGGATGTAGGAACCGAAGCTCTCTCCCAGCTCCTGTTTGAAGCTTCACCCCACCTCCCCCCTCCCTCACCTCCCTCACTCCTCCCCAAACTGACAGAAACATTGAGTGAATGTCACATGTCTGCACTATAGTTTGCCCCCCCATGTCCAAAGAGGGGACTGGTTGAGACCGCTTTGAGGAGGGGACGCCCATCCCGCCCTCATCAAAGCAAAAAACCTCAGCCTCTCCCTCCAAAGGGGGGCGGTGGGGGGACGTGGACATCTCACGAAGAGGGAGGAGGAGTTTGGCGCTTATGTGGAGAAACACTAACCTCGCCTGCGCTTGTACGACCTGTTTTCAGGTCACCGTGGCCACACAGTGGCCGGATCCTCCACGGAGGATCGGATCACAGACTAGAAGACAGGGCTTTTGTTGCATCTCCTGTCAGCTCTACAGTTGGAGCTTCGAGTCTTACTGCCCACTCATTTCAGAAAGGCCGCACACACCCAAGTCGTTAATTCCGAGGTTGACTTGGTCGTGTTTTCAGTGTTTATGTTTCAGAGTTTTGATCACAGGAAGCCTAGATTTAATTGTTGCTCCAATGTAATGTATTTATGAGCCCGATCTAGTTGATATCTGTCAAAAAAAAAAGTGGTTTCTTCTGCCAAAGTCTTCAATGATTAATGTCTACTTTTGTTTCATTGAAACAATTCTACCACTTGTACTCCTTTTTGGTCAACAGATTTTGCTACATGAGATTGTTCAACAATATATCTAAAGAGGAAAAAAAATTCAATACATTTTGGGGTTATATTTTTCATTGACTGCATGTTGTTAGGCAAATTTTCATTTGGGGTATTTGGCAACGGGGAGTTAAATATTTGAAGGCTAAATATCTGCATTGCTTGGGATTTTGGCAAAAGGGGACACAACCATCCAATCTGTTGCAACAGTTAATTCCCCCCAAAACAGTTGAATATGAATTAAAGGGTCCTCAACCACCTGCAACACTCGCTTCCATAGGTTTTCTTTTCTTTTTTTATTATTTAGATGCTCTTATTTTCTCTTAAGATAACCTTTGTTGCAAACAAAGTAAAGAATAAAACTATTGAACACCTTGTCTGTAGTCTCTTGCTTTTTTCTTTTTCTTCTTAAAGTGACCATATTAATAATGGTGGGTAACATTTACAGTCAACCACAGATGGCGCAGAAGACATTATTATCTATGCTGGACAGATGCGCTGTGGTTGCAGCTCGTTTATCAATGTGCTGCTTTGGTTGACTATGGCCAACAAATAGAGTTCAGATCTTCTGCTCCACATACACCTGTAATGAGGTGACCTAGCTTTGGGAACTGTGGTAGTGATGAAGCACATGTCTGACGGAACTGGAATACGGCTAAAAAAAAGCTAGTTGTAGATGTTAGAAAGGGCCTTCAAGATAACGGTCATTTTTAACAACACATGGCCACATTTAACATTATAAAGCATATTTAAAATGTGTTTCTTGGAGAAATAACTGTCCCAACAGATTGTCTAATAACAAACGCGTGACAATCAAATGTATAATTCATCAAGGCACATTGTTGTTTTAGTAAAACTAAACTGCTCATTCACGTGGATGTAATGGTGAAAAAGACCCTCATGCGCAGTAACAACTGGTGGTGCGTTCACGGACCGCTGGTCGGTGGGTCCGCGAAGGCTCCGACTCGGCGCGGCCGTTCCACGCCGCCTGGCGCCGCTGCGCGTCACTGCCTTCTCGTGTCACTCCGGGCAGTGATGGCGGAGGTGGACGAGACCGAGATCATAATGAACTACCACGAAGACTTCTTGAAAAACGACAAACAAATCAGCCGCTACCCGTTCTGCATCGTGTGGACACCTATTCCTATTTTATCGTAAGAACCAGATGGTGTTGTTCCTAAAACGATGTGTTGCGGCAGGTTAGCTAACGTCAAACCGAGTGCAGCAGGTTTAAGCCGCTGGTTAAGGCTCATGTTATATGTTTCCTTTTAGTAAATGCTTGCATTAAATTCGCTCGTAGGTCATGTATTGTGCGTGCTGTTATTCCCAATAAAGGTATCGATCTGTTTGTTGCATCCTGCAGGTGGCTGCTCCCCTTCATCGGCCACATGGGCATATGCACCTCTTCAGGAATCATACGGGATTTTGCCGGGTCGTACTTTGTCTCGGTGAGATTTTTGTCGACGTTGCTTTTTCTTTAAACACTCGAATTATATCCAATTATCAGCTACGACCGGTAGTCGTGTCCAGCTGACGTGCGGATAAAGCTGCTACATTGTTGATGAAGGCGCGCCTGAATGCCACAATAATTGAAGCTCAAATAATTCAGAATGTGTCCTTTCTTTTCCAGGAAGACAACATGGGCTTCGGTAGACCAACAAAGTAAGTATCCATCAAAATGTTGTGTAATAATGGTGTTTTACACCCAACCACACATGTGAGTGAACCCAGTGGTTGTTAATATTATTACTAATATTGCAGGTATTGGAAACTTGATGTGGACAAAGTCTGTGGCAACGGTGCTGCTACGTGGGACAAAGCAGTGCATGACGCCTCCGAGGAGTACAAACGTAGGCCGGTAAGACGATATGTGGGGCTTTTGACACACACGCACACACATTTCCACATGATCAGTCATATTGTCATAACTTATTTTTGTTTTGTTGAAGCACAATCTGTGCTTAGATAACTGCCATTCCCACGTCGCCATGGCCCTCAACCTTATGCACTACGACAACAGCACTTCTTGGAACATGGTCAACCTGTGCGCGCTGTCTCTTATTCGTGGAAAACACGTAAAGTAAGTATTTGTCATACTGCGAAGGAGCAGTTCACATGTCGAACCAGCCAGACCAGGTGTGCATCTTATTCATAGTTTAATACATATTGTTACCCGCTCTGGGATCTAGTTACAGCTGTGAACACTTGTGGCAAATGTTTATCCTCTACAACGACAGATGGACAAAATTCCATCAGACTGACGGATATGCAAAAGCAGACGTGTGTACAGAGAAAAAACAGAAGCAGTCATATAATCACATGAGAAAAATATGGTCTGTAACACTTCTTGGGCAAACACACAGTTGTTTTACATCGCTCTGCTGGACACTAAGAAGAGAACCCCTCGTTATTCTCCTCCGACCCACATTGAGACGCCGCCGTTTTCGCTGCCTCGGCACATCCACCTGCCGCGGGCCTTTTAAACAGAAGGGGAGGAGTGTAATCCATCACCGACAATGGCGCTCTCCCCCGTGTCACCACTGAAGGTCGCCTCCCTGGTGGGGCTCCCTGCAGCGGCTTGGTGGAAAGGACAGTAGCACGCAGGCTGGGGTGCGTTCAGGGGGTAGAGAGAAGAGCCGTGGCCCTTCAGGGGGAGTAAAGACATTGGACCATGTGATACCCCTCAAATGTCCTCATCTCCCTCTCAACATGTTGCTCTCTCTGTGTCCTTCAGCTGGGCGGCGTTCCTCAAGACCTGGCTGCCCTTCTTCATGCTCTGCGGAGTCCTCGGCACGTTCATCCTAACACTCAACCTCCAGTAGCGGAGCGGGAGGCTCAGCGGGATGACTCGTAGTCTTTGGTTGTACTTGATGTATTGTTATTGGCTGTTGACGTGAATGATAGTGACGTTTATGTACCGTCACAAAATTAAGGACTTTGTTGTGTGTTCGGGATGGAGGCTTTTTAGGGAAAATTTTCGTTTGTGTTTGGTTTTGAAATAAACTAATGTTATAACAATTTACATGCTTAATTTAGTAGGTGAGTAAGCTACTTTATTTTTTAAAATGTACTGTTTTTCACACAGAGGCTTCTGTGTTGGTGTTTTGCTTACTAAGAATTATACAAGTATGATGATGAGCCGTGATGAATGTGTTTTCTGCACCAACTAATTTACACTTCAGTGATGGATCACTACCAAACGTATTCAGAAATCCTAGTGCTGAAAGTGTTCATCAATTATTAGTCAGTCTAAGTTAAGAGATATGAGCCACTACCAAAGATAGAAATAATGAAGGACACGAAGGTATTTCAATGTAAAAAAATGCCCTCTTTGTTGTGTGTTGTATCTGTGGATCCCAATGTTGGGATGTTTCTGTAGCTCAGACTATGAAGAATGCTATTTTATTTATTTCATAGTTTGTTTTCTATGCTATGTACATGAAAAATAATCATTCATTGTATATATATATATATCTATATATATTATATTGGTATATCTCAATCATGTTTCTGTAACCCCATTTGTGGACGTGAAATCTCCCCTGGCAGACCAGTGTAGGTCACAGGCTGTGGATGCCCGAACTGTCCTCTGTACCTTTAAGGGAACCACGTAACTTCTTCATCCAGCTGATTCTGCGTGGTGCAGAGTACCATCAATTGACTTGCACCTTTATTTCCAGAGAGGTTCAGATGAGTAGGGGTTGGGGCGGGAGCTCTCTTTGTCGCCTCTGCAGCATTTAATTGGTAGTAAAAGAAAAGCTGTGTTTACAACTTGACTTGTTAGTTCAGGTGGAATGATGTTTGGTTCTCTGCCATCATTTTAATGTGTGTTTAGAGATGTGTTTTTTTGCTGTTTGGGTGTTTTTGGGAATCCTTCTCTGTGCACCATACCAGTGCTTGGAGTGTCCTTTTGGCTGTGAGTGTTTTGCTGTCACTCGCACAGTGAAATGTGTTTCCAAGGAGATTCTCACAGTGCCACAAAGTATTCCGGGATATGCGAAGGCGGTCATCATCACAGGAAACAATATACACCAGATTGGACCGGATTCCTTTACGAAGATGGAGAATGTCACCAACATCATTTTAAGTAATAATAGGTGAGAATGTCATTGTTTTTGTTTGATTTGTGTCCATTGAGCCATATTTGGATATGACACACTTTTCTCATGCACAACTAATAAATAGCCCTTAATAATGTCTGTTACTCTGAATGTGTTTTTTTATTTGTTTACTGTGACAGTACACTGAGTTGTGTTAAATGTCTCAGTGTTCGTCATCTTCACAGGATCACAGACATGGCGTCCCACAGCTTCTCTCCCCTCATCCACCTGCGCTTCCTGGACCTCAGTGAGAACCGACTGGCCCTCATTCACCCCGAAGCTCTCAGCATACCCGGCAGTCCCCTCCAGGAGCTAAACTTAAGCCGCTCGCTGCACGACCTCCCCGCCCTGACAGACCTCACCACGGCTCTGCGCTGGGGGGGTCTCAGAGGACTCCTCCGACTCGACCTTTCTGGGAACCACCTCGCCCGGCTGCCCCTTGGGTTTTTCTCCCACCTTCCCGACCTGCGGCAGCTCTTCCTCACCAACAACTCTCTGGAAGCCGTCCACAATGGAACCTTCTCTGGCATGAACCGTCTGGAGCTGCTGGACCTTACCCACAACGCCTTCGTCACATTCGGGGCTGACGCTCTACTAGAGCTGGAGAAGCTTGGGAACATCAGAATCCTCCTTGGGTGCAACCCCTACAACTGCTCCTGCGACATCGGCCGTTTCGCGGCCTGGCTGAACGAATCGAGAGCTCAGGTGGATTTGGATGCGGTGAGGTGCGCCTCGCCAAGAGGACTAAGTGGCGCCCGCCTGCCAGGGCTCAGCGTCCACGCCATTGGATGTGTTGATCCAGTCCAAACGGAAGTGGCTGACCTCCCCCTGCAGACATCTTATGTCTTCCTCGGGCTGGTGCTTGGTCTTGTTGGTATGGTGTTTCTCTTTGTGCTCTACCTCAATCGCAAGGGTATGAAGAAGTGGATCATTGAAATGAGAGACGCGTGTCGGGATGTTCTGGAGGGTTATCACTACCGTTACGAGATGGACTCGGACCCTCGGCTGGGGCACATCCCCGCAGATAACGGTGGCAGCAGGCGGGATTTAGGATCAGCTCTGCCTCAACGACTGACAAGTGACACTTGTATTGTGAAGCCTCCTGCAGACACACAGGTTAAAGAGCTGGCAAACTCTCCACCTGTGAACCGATGATCTTTTCACAAAGGTAGAAACATTTGAGGAAGACGTAGATGTGAACGGTTACTTAGCTGGTAGATTTACAATATTTTTGAGCTTCCTGTTCATACTGTGGTTATTACTTATACATCCTACCATACCTGTGTTTTCCAGGCACTTTTATCTGTGAATTGACATTATTAGTGTATGTTTATCAGACATTAACTGAAAATGTAATAAATAGGCTATACAAACATCCTATAAGGCCTCAGTTTTTGTCATCTGTGGTTAGTTAGCTATTTCGTATTGTAACTTAAAATATCCCAACATCCTGCAAAAGACTGCCAGAAACATAAAAGAAACAGTAGCTTAATGTCATGACAAATGTATTTAGACCCAAGAAACTTTAACCTATAGAAACTATTTCAGTCCGTTCTATTTAATACGATTAACCCTTATTGTGCCAGAATGTGACAGTGGCATAGCACCATTCAAATGAAGACATTCAATCAACTGTGTGATATGCAACGTGTATTTACATGAATTATAGTGAAAATAAACTGTTGATGCATTTAGTTTTATTGGGCCCCTGTTTTATTGTGCCTGCAGTGCAACCACAACACACAGACTCGTATTCTTCTCCAGGTAAGATGGTCCTACTTTCTGTTCAAAGAAAGGGTGATTAAGTGTTTCCATACAGGGAGAAATAGGGCAGAACCAAGGTTATTGCCTGGAAAACACCTGCTGGCCCTGCAGCCGTGCGCTGCCGCGTGCGTGTCCTCCACGTGTGTATGTTCACAGCATGTGTGCGCAAAAGAAAAGAAAAGAAACCCACTTGTCTCATCGTCTTGCAGAATTTCATTGGTATCTTGCATCAACTGGTCCCAAATTACAATATGAATATGGAAGTCAGAGGTTTCCGTTTTTTGTTTTTATTTCTCCCTTCTTCTTGTTCTCCTTCTTCACTCTTTTCCTTATTTTTAATTCCAAGTCCCTTTTAATTTTTCTTTCCCTCGTCTGCGATTTTACATCCGCCCCTTGTGACGTCACGACTCACCTGTGGGTGGGAGCAGAATGTGGGATTAGCAGTAGCCGCAGGTATTAGCCAAACATTGGGAGGCTCACGGCAGCGCCGCGCCGACACAAGACTTTTACCAGAGATGCGTGGACGACCCGAATGAGCCGCTTCGCCTTGTCCGGTCACGGCAACCGACTTCAGGTTAGCGAAGTAAGTTGGGGGGGAAATAAAATCATCTGGAAATGTGTCGGCGGCGCAGAATCCGTCTCCTTGTGTTTGTTTGAAGCGCGAGCAGAAGTTTTTTTTTTTCCGCTCTGGGAGACTTCCGCGGTTTGTTCGCTTCTAACTATCAATCATAGAAGACAACCACGAGTGTTTTCTCCTATGCGGTAAGTGGACGCTTCGAAAGTAACACAACAACTAGAATGTTTTGCGTTTTGTTCAGACATGTTTTCCTTGCGCGTTCACTGAAGGCCAAAACAAGCTCTGAGAGCGCGACGGAATGGGCCAAATTACAATCCGGGCCAGCAATTAATGCCCTCGGGGTTTTTTTATTTTTACATTCTCAGAATTTCCGGTGAGGTTTCTTCAGTGTGATCGAGGGTTTACCACGTATCTCTTCAGGCTATTTCACTGTGTCATGGTGCATTTAATGCTGCAAGTCTGTGTGGCAACAAAATGGGAGTTTCACACCTGGTTATACATTCCTCCCCCCCCCCCCCCCCACCAGGTCCCAGGTATTCTGAGCCATGCCTGGCCACAGCACCGCGGCTCCCCAGGTGCCCCGTCACCACAGACCCCACGCCTCCGGCCCGCGGGCAGACAAGCACCGACCCACCCGGACCATCTCCAGGGAGAGCGAGGCGGGCCAAGACGCCTACAGGGATCCTCGCGGCGCACATCTGCACGAGCATCGCGCTGACCGCACCCGGTATCCGGAGAGCAAGTACGTTTGCGGCAGAGGCTGCCCGCGGAACGGCACGCCGAGGGGCTCGGAGACTATAGGATTTATCCCTGGGTCGGCGGACGGCGCGCCTACCGGCAGGCATGCCTGCGGCTCCTGCGCCTCCATGGGCTGGACTGGCTGCAAGGCCCTCATCTGCTGCGTGCTGACCTGTGGCTTTTACGGCAGCCGGGAGCCCTGCCTGCCCGTTAACGAGAGCTCCACGGACCGCCCCCCTAAAACCGGCAGCGAGCCCCACCCTCCCAATGGCATGGCTGTGACCAACCCCACCTGTGGCATCCCCTTGGAGTCCACCAAGTCTACCAAAGCCACCAAGTTGCCCACAAGTGACAGCTTCCGCTACGCCGACGTGCGCATCAGAGGTCAGACGGTGAGGTATCCGGTTACTGACGCAAAGCGGACCGGTACGCCGGGCAGGGGGGAAAGCCACCGGCCGGTCAGCAACACCAGCTTGTTGTCACGCGAGGACTATGATTTAGATGACCTGAGTGACACCGGCACCGACATCGACTCTCTCATCACCAAGAAGCTGCTGGAGCTTTACGCCCTGCACCAGATCGACCAGCTGGCCAAGTGCACCTCCGACTCGTCTTTCTCCCGCAAGACCCTCGAGATCAGCGAGCTCATCTACAGCATCGCGCAGGACTACAACCTGGAGGAGCAGGAGGCCGAGTGCAAGCTCGTGCACGGCGTCATCCGCATCAGCACGCGGAAGGGCAAGAGGAACAAGAGCCATCCGTCGGCGGGACAGCGTCCTAATAATGGGAGGAACGACGGGACTCTCCCGGACAGTGGCAACGAGACCATGACCAACACCTTTGTCAGCAGTGACTGTGAGATTAAGCAATTGTCATTACTACTTTCTGCTCTATGAATGTTTCTTAGGTACTGCCACATACCAAATATACCATCTCATTTGTCTTCCGTAAATGACTCATAGTGTCTGTTGGGACGCTGCTTTTGTAGCACAAATACACCAGGAAATGACCCAACAATTATTTGTTAATCGGTGACGAGTTGGTACAGGCACACTCTGCCTCGTAAGACGCATTGCGCAATGGCCGGGATGACCGTATTGCTACTAAAATGAGAGTGCGTTAATCTGTTAACGCTCCTTGTCTGGGCTCATTTTGTCTTCTTGTCCCGCGCTACAGTTCCAGAGGTGAAAGTGTCGGAGCAGACGCCATCCGACGAGCTGGCGAGGAAAATGAGACCCTACAGCGAGAGAAGTGAGTAGGCTGGCTGCCGAGGAGGAGTTGCACCAGAGCCCCGATCAGTGCGCAGTAGAGTGGGGAAACGTGTGGTTGGAGAATTGTGATGTTAGCACATTATTGAAAAAGGTATGGATGTTTGTGTGCATTGTTCAGATGGAGATCTGTTTTTCCCCGAGGTGAATCAGCTCAGGTCTCCACCAACCATTGTCGCAGCCGCAGGCCTTTTCTCTACTTTTCAGCATCGTGCCCTTCTTTAACCAGTGAAAGCCCCACATTCCTGCCCCTTTCTCTGCACATTACAATCCCTCGCTCATTAGGTTCCTCCTCCCCATCATCTGCCACCTTATACCCACCTATCAATCTGCCTCACTCCCAGCCTCCAGCTCAGCAGTCACTCTACACCAACCAGCTTCCAGCAGCAGGTTGAGTCACATTAAATAAACACATAATCGTGTCATTTTAGCGAACGGCTTTGGTTACAGGTGGATTAACTTGCAGAAGTCTCTGTTTTTGTTGTTGTTCTGCGGAGAGGGGGGGTTAAAAGGACGTGGTGTACCGCCACAAACGCATTGTGTTTGCACAACGTCCGCGTCTCTGGTCCCCCATTTGTGCATGAAATAGAACCTCCTCTTGATCGTCTGAGAGCTGTGTTTTAGTTTGTCTGTTTTCCGCGTATTAAATAAAGCCCCTTCTCTCACAGCGTACTCCTCCAGCAACACCACAGCCTACTCGGCCTACCACCATGGCACCGAAATGGACTCCTCAGGCGCTCCTCTTCTGCTCTGAAGGCTACACAGACGTTCCTTTTACTAACAAGTGATGCAGCCAACTGGACGGACAATGAGATCCTTCTGCTAGTCTCAATTATTTTGTTGCTGTTACTAAGCGGAGCACCTTTTACCCTGGGCGGTGGTACTTCTGCTTCTAGTGGTCCGACTAATGTTTTTTGCGGATCACTCCAGCAAAAAAACAAAAAAAAGTATTTTCTTTACAGGGGGAAAGACATTGCCGGTTTTTATGTATTCTTACGCATTCAAAGGTTTAAAGTTGCTTTTAAAAAAAGAAACATGACTACACTCCATGCAATCTCAGTAGTGAGGCCAGAGGCTAGAGACTGATGGTTTTGACAGTACTCATTCTTGTTTATGCAGGCCGTGTGTGAGTGTGTGTGTGTGTGAGAGAGAGAATGCGTCTATAGACTCCTGCCATTTAGCATGTTTTCAATCTGTAATTAAGCCATATTTTTATGTACATATTTTATGTGGATGTTACTCTCTGGGGTTTTTGTAAAGCATTTGTAGCATTGACCAGTTTTTTTTTAAACATGTTTTTAACAAAATAAAAAATCTTTTTTTTATGCCTTTCCATGTGAATTCAATGAGAAAATCGCGACGTCGTATAGTTCTTTTTACTTATTCAAAGATGTAAGCTAAATCTTTTAGCTACGTTCCATCTGTTTCTTTGGGTTATTGTTATCAGGCTTGTTTCCCTGAGGACATCAGGTTGTGCCAGAAAGCCTTTTCCGCCCTCTGCCAAAGAAATAACTCGTTTGGCTGGTTCTGACAAAAAGGAAATAAAATCCTGGGCTTCGTCATTTAATGCAACAGGATTAATTGGTGTGCAGAATGAAATGTATCCTTCATTTCAGATTGGATTCATCGAAACTAGATGAACCAATAATTAACATATTTTCAAATGTATTCTAGTCATAAAAGTAGTTCTTTTTGCTTTTTTCAGCTATCCCTATATACTCTCATTGCATATGACAAGCACCAAGGTGAAAAACAACGTGAAGGATGTTTTTGAAAAGTATAATAAGGCAGATAGCTGAGATTGTAATTGGTGAAAAGACTTTTTTACTTGAATAATTCAAAATCCATCCATCTACTCAACAAATCCCAGAAAACTACTAATGAGCGATTCCTCGGAATTGTTCCGTGTCAGATGCCGGTTCTTCGGTGTTTGTGGCGCTGCGCTTCAGCTGTCCTTTGTAACCCCGTTTCCTGTGGCTCTCTTCCCCCGCCGGCACATTCCTGTTTTACCTGTATTGAGGTGTCATGGAAATGCTTGCTGTTTCACAACTAGCGTACCACAGGATGGGGCGAATACAGAGGGCTTGTTCCATATCAACTATCCAGCCTGCAGATTGTCAACACTGCTGGGTTTCTTCTTCTTTTTTTTCCGGATGCTTGATTCACGTATTTATTCCACTTCAGTTAAAAAAAACTGGGGTGATGGTTTTGTTTTGTTAAAAGTTTGTGACAAATATATCAGGGCCCAGGTTTAGTTCCCTTGTGAATGCTGCTGCAGGGTTTTAGTTTTATAGTAAACATGTGACTGTTTTCCATGAGAGGGAGACAAAGCACACACTGAAATGACTGTAATCTGTGGTCATAACAGACACATGGAATTGGTGTTACTGTCCTGTATGTCTTCGTCTATCTCGCTTGGTGTGAGGTAATAAAGCTTTCATGTGATTATGAAGTCTGGAGATAGAAACAAATACTCATAACAACTTTTCAACACACAAAGAGTCCAACACATTCATCCAACACTCGCAATTAAAGACTTTTATCTAAAAATATACCTGTTGTACTGTATTACAAAGTTATTTCCTTTTTCATCTCTACTGCAACAACTTGTATTGTAAGTGTTTTTAGAGACAACTCTGGCACCATTTTATATACATACAGGAAATTCAGGGTGACACATTTGAATTATGTAAATCATTTTAAATATTGAGCAATACTTTGCACAATATGTAAGTAAGGAGCGAGCAGCCAAATGAGCTGTTTTTTTTAAATAAATGCTTAAAACAAACATCCTGTCATGCTGTGGGTGTTTTTAAAAGATTGAAACAGATCTTCGCTGCAACGTTCATATACAAAAATATATTTATTTGAAATGTTCTGTTTCTGCAGCATTGAAGCAAACATTCCTTCAACATAAGATACATGATATTTACAGTGGGTACCGTCTCTGCTTGTGTGTTAAAGGTAAATTCTTCAAACAAGATTTTTAGACCGGGCAAAAAAGTGACCCTGACTTCAGTGTGAGCAAGTAATTCGGTCTGCCATTCACCGACTCATGTACAGTTTGTGTGGGCTCTTCTATCAGCACTGTCAGTCATGAGGAAAACATCGCTTAGGTTGGTCAACGATAGTTTCAGCAAACAGCAAAACTCATTGGATTCAACCTTCTCCCCGACAGCTCTAGTTGGAGCAGCAGTTTCAGTCCAGCCGTCCTCGTCTACCTGCAGAAGAGCATGTCGACCAACAGCTCCAGCAGGTCCGTCTGGCCCGTCACAGGCCGGAAGAAGAGTTCGGCGATGAGGCTTGGCGTGATGCCCTGCAGCATGGAGGCCGTGAGGAGGATTCGTGGAAAGCGCTCCCGCTCCCCTGGGTGAAGCAGCTGCACCACCTCGCTGAGGGCGTGCTGAGCCTCCTGTTGCAAGCATTCGACAAACAGCGCTGCCTTTAATTCTGGCACATCTGCAAAAAAAAAAAAGTTTAAAAGACATTAATCAGTGAAACGTGAAACGTGCGTGTCATTTTTGCTGTGTAGTTGGTGAAATTGATTCAAAGAAACGAGTTTTCTTATCTGTGCATCTTACACCAGATATCTACGTACCTGGATTAAATATCGTGATCCCTTTGAGGTATGCGTACTCCTTTGGACTCAAATCCAAGCTCCAGAACTTCTTGAGGCAGGACTGGAGTTTGCTGACGCCGGCCATGGTGGGTTGCTCCCTCTCCGTCTCATATCTCTCCTGACGATTTAAGAGGATCTTTTTCAGCATGCTGTCGGCCGGTGTGTCCGTCACCTCAAACTCCACACGCTCCTGGGCCAGACCCAAAATGAAGAGCGGCGCCCAGCAGCTTCTGAGAAGTGAGAACTGGTCTTTTTGTGGCATCTGATTGAAGGCAGGTAAATTCTTCATGAAATGGACAGTTTTGACCAGAACCGCTGACGCCTCCTGGCAGACCTCAGATGGCCTTTTCAAGCACACGGTGCGTCGCAGCTCGCAGTTGCATCTGTGGGCCGTCGCATGGTAGTTGAAGCCGCGTGGGGTCGGTCTGCCGCTGTCCATTTGACTCAGGATAGTGTAGAGGATAGGATTCAAAAGCGCGTCGCCGTTGGTCGCACACTGACACCGGTTATCCATTCTTTATCGTCTGTGGGGATCTACGCAGGTAAATGTAAGACCTCTCGAGGGATGGCCTCTGCAAGAACTTCTGAGTACTGCTGCTTCCTCCGGTGCGCCCCGTATTTATAAGACCATCCCACCCTACTAAGTGGACCTTGACATGTCAATACACTCCGTGAAAAACAACCGTGCACTCTGCCAGGTGACTGACAGAACAACCCTGGGAAACTGATAAGCTTTTCTCAATGAAAAGGAGCTGTTGGAGTAACGCTTGGAAACCAGGAGGGTTGGGCCTTATCTTGTAGCCGGTGTCATTAACCCAGGCAGTACCAAGCCACCAAGGACTGCGGCGATAATCAGCCTCATCGCACTGCCAGCTCACACCTGGAGAGCTGGAGACCAGCCAGAGCGGAGCACGAGGGCATTCACCTGCAAGTCATGTCTCCGTGTGGTGTAGCAGGTTTTCCTTTGTTTATGTTAATTTATCTATCTGGATGTCATCTTGGAACGTGACTGGAATTATAACAAAATAAACAGGTTCTGTAAAACAGACCATCCACTTTTTCTTTATTTGTTTGCCTTTGACGTTAAAAACAGTTAAAATTCTGGATTTTAGAATGACTATTTAGGTCATTGGTCCTTTCAAACACAAAAAATCTTCGATTTTTCTTGAAATATATTTAAATAATTCTGCTAATTGTTAGTTTGCTTTATGTAAAATGTATTAACTCATTGCAGGTCAAAACATGGAGTCTTACAGGTTCATCATCGTGCTGGCAGCTCTGTGAAGCACTACTTAGACTTGGAACTAAATCTTAATGTCAACATTTTCATGTTAATTTAACATGTTAGCTTGCTGACATGAGTGTGTGTCCCAAATGATATATAATTATCAGACATTTCACATAAAAAAACACAAGCTCGTTGTTGTACTAAAGGAAACTTCAGCGGAGCAGCAGCATTTATCTTCTGGGGAACATTAGTTCTTTATACTGTAAGTTGAGATGTGTTCAGTATGGACAACATTTTGTAAGTATCACGATAAAAATAAAACTCATAAACAGACGGATCGATACCACTGAAGGTCGTCAATTTATTTGAAAGAATGTATTGGTTGGAGGTCCCTCGGTTGTGTCAATGCTATATTTCTTAGAGTGATAGAGATTTTTTTATTCTGATCAATAAGAGATGGTTATCTTCCGCTGTCTTCCTGGTGCCTGGCACGGAGGCTGGAGGCTGATAAGCCGATGATAAATTATACTTTATTGTTGTCAGAAATAAACAAACTTCTAATTTTCAATGAAAAGTTATTTCGGTCTAGACATTTAGCACCACAATGCAAATATGTGTTTTCCATAGTTTATTATCACAATATTGGTATTAACAAATCATACTTTTGTGTGGACTCCTGCTCCTCGAGCCAAGAAGTCTGTTTGTATAATTATTGGAGTTTCATGGGAACAACTGAATCACACAGCCGCGGGGTGAAGGACAGTTCATAGAGTAGATGACTGCAATAAAGAAAATTACAAGCCAGACACGGCTGGCAGCACCAGTCACCAAATGTTTGTTTTACTTCACCTCATCTCTTTAGTTGTAACGTCAAAGACATATCCACAACAGGTTACACAACCTATTTTCTGGGGTGATCTCATGATCCACAGAGGGATCATTCATTTAAGATGTGGATGAATCATAATGGACCCAATGCCTCGAATGCAAAAAAAACATGTTGAGATGTCTGGTAGAACGTGACCATTTCACCACAGAGAGACTTCCCTCAAGCTTCATGAAGCAGGCGCATAGTTATAAATGCCTGCGATAAGACTGGTGTTTATGGGCGTTAGGAGCAGGCGGAGATGGACACGGAGGACACGCGCTTATCTCTTCCAAGACAGTAAAAATAAAATGGCCTTCGTTCTATAAGCGGAACAAGTGTATTCTCAGATCAGGCAAGGGAAGCCTTTAAAAAGGAGGGTTTTACATGCAAACTCTGAAATGTACGAATACATTTGACTGTAACAGCATAATTATTAAGACTATAGTAAAAAATAATAATTATTGCATAAAGTTGAGTATAGTTTGCTTTTCTGGTATGTATTTTTTGCCAATATTAACTTTTGCTCTTCCTCTGGTTTTACTTTTCTCAGGTCACTGAACTCTCTGTTTGAGCTTGACACCATGTCTGGTACACGACAGTTGACCTTGACCTACTGCTAATACATGGGCAGGTTCATGTGCCTGATTTCAAGAGGTCAACAACCCAGAGGTGACACTTATTCTTACACTGTGGCTTCAGGTTATTTTTATAAATGGTAAAGCAATTTGATTATTCTATCATTTTAAATGTTCAAATCAGTTCAACTTTTTGTTCTTTCAGGTTTACCAGAAAACATATTTATATTATTAACTTAGAAGACACAACCCAGTTCAACAGTATTAGCCAGATCCGATCCAACAATACAGTTCGAATGATCTACATTGTAACAGTTACATCTACTGTTTTGTTTAATACAGGAGAAATCTGAGTAAGAGTCCTAAGTAAGACTTTTTCTAAAGCTATGCAATCTACTACCGTTTATTTCATAAAGTGCACTGCATCTTATATTCTATTTTTAACCTGTTATTGCTTCTGTTTTTTCATTTCCTTTTATTATTCCTTATGGTTTGATGGTTTTAATGTTTTTGTGAAGCACTTGTGAAGAAATGTGCTACACAAATCAACTTGGCTTGCCTTAAATAGTAATGAAATGGTCCATGCTGTGTCTTGGAATTACACCGGCTCTTTGAAGTCTTCTATGGAATATTTATGCATTTTAGAATCTATTTAGATTTTTGTTTTAAGGACTACTGTATTGTCCAATGTGACCTATGTTTCAAGCACTGGTATATGAAACAAATTAAACAATACTGAGTGCCAGAGTTTAATTTTAAATCTGTGTCCTCATTTTAAGAATGGGGCTAAAACTCCAGTGAAGTGACCCATGACTGGTGTCTTTTGTTACTGGCTGTCATAATAATTAATAATAAAGAAATTCTGCCAATCCTTTGCTTGCTTATTTCCTTTAATACTGGAATTACAGTGTTATTTCTATTTGTATTTATATTTGGTACATACACATACTTATATACAATAGAGCTCTCATTCAATATATATATCACCTGCACAAATCTTTTATAAACCTAGGGTTTGTGTCAAGTTTCATTTTTACCTTGTAACCTTCAAACATATGCAACATGTCATGCTATGTACGGACTTCCCCAAGGCAGGTTGGCTATGACTAATGCACAGTAAATGTGTAATGTGATGTGTAAAGTGATGTCAGGGGACAGACACTTTGTTCTACTTTTACTGCCTATTACTATCGAACACAATGATAAAAGCTGAGTTGAAGGCCAACGTAAGAGTTAGCTTGGGTTAATGAACTCTGGCTGAATACATTTATTGATTCTGTCTCTGAAAGGTTCAAATGTACTAGTGTGGAAGATTTTAGTACTATTTTATACACAACATTTTGTAATTCGCCCTTTTACCTAAATCAAATTGATATGTAATATAAACACACAGCCAGAACATTTTCATTTGAGTTTACTGGTTTTATTTATTCTTTTAACCCTTTCATTTTGAATCGTATCAAGAATACAGAGATCATTATCAATGTTCTGTTCAGTGATTATGAGGTATTTCGTAAAAATGCCTGTTCTAAGGATTTTAATATGTTCCCCTACTGGGCAAATATTTATTGTTGGTTTTAGTTTTCCTCTTCAGAGGGCTTAAATATATTATATGGGCTAGTGTTCCCTTTGTTTATCTGTGGATTACAAGCACACTATTTACATCTCTGCTCAATACAATTTCTTGTACATCCGGGATTTTTCAACTAGATAGCAAACATCATGGTAAACTAACAATGCAAACAGATAGAGCGAGACAAGACCGTCAAAGCTTACAATCATTTTTCATTATTTGTGGGGTCGCAGGGGGTAGAGAGGGTGCACTGGGAACCGCATGGTAAGGGTGGTTCGAGCCCTGGCTGCCCCATGTCGAAGTGTCCCTGAGCAAGACACCATAACCCCTAATTGCTCCCCCGGCAAAATCGAGCATGTAGATAATATATCTTGTATCGGTCGCCTTATCTTTCAACATGGGACTCTGCTTGTCTTTGTTCGTTTTGCTGTGAAATACATGATAATAAAAATATAGCATACTATACAGTAGTAATAATAGTAATGTACATACAACCATTTTCTACAAAACGTATATATATATATATATATATTTATATATAAGACAACTCTCCATTCATTAAATTACACTAACTACTAAACTAAAACTTTCTGGTATTAAACGTTCGTATATCGTTTTTCAAACGTCTCAGGAAGCGGAACTGACGTCATTTCTGGGAATCGTGCTGATGACGTTGGCTATCTAGAAAGAAAGAAAACAAGAACCCATCATGGCGGACTCCGAGGAGGGATCTACCGTGTATTTGGCGATAAGCAACATTCCTGTTGCTCTACGCTCCGCGGATTTGAGAAATTACTTCAGCCAGTTCATAGAGAGCGGCGGGTTTCAGTGTTTCCACTACCGGCACCGACCGGAGGTCCTCAGGGAGACCGAAGCGGCCGCGGAGCCCGCGCGCAGCGACGGCGAGGAGGGCAGCCCCGAATCCCGGGAGACCGACCGAGCCGCGTCCACGGCGCGCGGCCCCGAGGCGAAGCGGGCGGTCAAGACGTGCTGTTGTGTCGCCTCGCTTCACGCCAAAGATGCCGACAGATTCGTCAAGATGTACGCGGGGAACCACTGGATCGACCCGAAGGGGAACTGGCTGTCTAGTCGTTGTGTCATTAAACGAGTAACGGCTTCACGTGACGGTGGTGAGTGAAACGTGAGATACTGGTGACGTCATTCTTCTCCAAACGTGCCCGGCTTTATAAAGCTGCAAGACCTAACGGACGTGTGGTTTTGTCTGGATTTGACTTGTGTTTGTTATGCACTCCGCCGATCGAATACCCATCAAATGTTGTGTTTTTCCTTAAAACGTGGGTTAAAGACTAAATATAACTATATTTAGATAATATGTCATAGCTGCAACTTTGTCAACGGAGTTATAGGTTAGATAGTTGCTTAGGTCACAACATCCTCTAAATTTTTTTTTTTACATTATCTTTCAGATGATGGGTCATTCCCCTATAAATCAAAGCAGGAGCAGCGCCACAGGGTGTCCCTAACAGAGCGTTTCACAGAGGCAGACCTCCAGAGTTTACCCGAGCTGAATCCCCCATCTCTAATGCAGAATGGGAACGTTGGCACACCGGTGAAAGTGTTCCTGCAGCTCATCCAGTCGTGCCGTCTGCCGCCGCGTCTCATCCGCAAGTTGGGCCTCACTTTCCCCAAGACCAGCTCCAGCCGCCGTTACGGCAACGTCCCTTTCCATTATCGCGACTCTTGGACTCTTCCAGCCACAGAAGAGACAGTATTCACCGCTGCTGGACATGAAATATCAGGACCAGGCACTTACGCAGCTCCACCCTTAAGACGGAGGAAGCTTGTTGGTCATGCAGCAACGACAGAGAAGGATGAACCACAGAAAGAGGAAGAACAGGAAGAGGAGGATGCACACTCAAATGCGGATGACGTGAGTTTAAATCTATTCATATTCATTAGTAGAACATCAAATGCGCTGCTCATAATAGCATCTATCAGGTGTTATATGGGGCTGACTGAATTGTCCCCAGCATCCCGTCACTTCGGTTTGACAATTATTGATTTTGTCGGTTGTAGGATGATGATTTCTGCGAGGAGTGGGAGCGCCATGAGGCTTTGCACGAGGATGTGACGAGCCAGGAGCGGAGCAAAGAGAGGCTGTACGAAGAAAGGATCGAGTTAAAGTGGGAGAAGGGCGGCTCGGGGCTGGTGTTCTACACTGACGCCCAATACTGGCAGGAGGAAGAAGGAGGTACGCAACAAAAACAGTCATGCCGTTTTACACACTTTGCAAGGGAATCTCTCTACATCTACCTCTTTAAGTATATGATAAGATGTTTATACCTCAAGAAGCACATGTCAAGGTATCTGATTCATGTTAACATTAGCCAGCCTGGTTGACAACATATTTGGAATAACTCAGGAATCAGGAAACATTTATTGCCAAAATATGTCAAACATACAAGGAATTTGTAGCAGCCTGGTTGACAACATATTTGAAATAACTCGATTCTACTCTTTGATGAGAATAATAGATTTTTATTGATTTGTGCTCAGTATCTGTCTAAATCTATTCAAAACACATTTGCTTCTTTCTTTTGTGCTTCTACAACTTTAAATAAAGTGAATTTGCTTGATAATATATTGATGACATTCGTGTCTCCTGTACTTTTCTTCTTAGATTTCGATGAGCAAACTGCAGACGACTGGGATGTTGACATGAGTGTTTACTATGACAAAGGTAAAGTTTGTTTTACATCTGCGATTACCTTGATCGACAAAGGGAATCAAACTAAATTATTTCTGCGGGATCAGTTTTTCTTTAACCCAGCTCTTTCTCTCACAGATGGAGGGGATATGGATGCCCGTGACTATGTCCGAATGCGGTATGAAAAAAGGCTGAGGGAGGGTCTTGAAGATGGATCTGGACATAATCAGTCTATTGGAAGCTTTGAAAAGTTTACTAAGGTAAGAATACTTTTGTGCTCGACTACTGAACATAGAGCATTAGAGCATATATAAAAATAAGAACAATGTTGTTGCTTTTTTCCTTTTTAGGGCTTTGGTCGGCGTTTCATGGAAAAGCAGGGCTGGAAGGATGGTGACGGATTGGGAAACAGTCAGATTGGGATTCCTGATGCCCTGGAGGGTGACGGTCAACATCCCAATTGTAAAAGAGGCTTTGGGTATGTATGAACAAGTGAAAAACATCACCCAAATATGACTGGTTGAGTGTCCTCCCAATGCAAGTGTATTTCTTCTCTGCAGGTATCATGGAGAGAAACTTTTCTTACATTCTGTAAAGAAGGCCAGGACAGATTTTCATATAAGTACAGTTTATGACAAACCCAAAAACATCGATGGAGGGGACACCTTGCTGAGGCGTCAACCCAACACTAGTATGAAGTACAGAGGCTGGCAGCCGGGTGGCACCATTGGACCACAACGATAACGTTTCATTTATTTTTATTACATGGCTTTTTGTATTTTTTTAAACTGTTATTAAAGATTTTTTTGAAAACTTTCATTCCACTTGTGCAGATTTTGTATTTTTATAAGATTATGTGTTCTCTTAAACGGCAGACTTACTCCCACACTGTGGGAGTACACAAACACTTGTTTTTGTATGTGTCAATGTCTTATTTTCTTATGGATCTTTGTGGTGTGTGTAATAGGGATGTGGCGTAAGGGAACAAATATTAGGTTATATCTCGGGCTCAAGTGTAGCGCCCGTTTCTAAATAGAAAACCAAGGCTTTTAATTTGACACATTGGCCACGTGACCCGGATGTACTTTGTAGCGTAGCCTGTTAGCTAGCAGCCGATGTACGCATGCAAACAACGGCGGGAGACGGTAATCATCCAGCATACGTTACATTTGCAAATACACGTCCTAAACACCGTAACAGAAAATGTCATTAACGTTAATGAGACTTCTCTGAGGCCACAAAGGAACTTATAAATACTTATCCACTCCTGCTTAAGTAAGTGAAGGGGGGTTGATTTGTAATTAACGTTAACTTTAACGTTACTTGTTGAGTATTATTTGAGTGCGTCTTACTTTACTCGGGCCTCTTTACACGCTCACATACGACACTGACTTAACGTAACAACCTGGACGCTGACTCCCTGCACAGGGCGTCACACGCGGGAAACTCCGGCGTCCTGGTTCCATCTGACCCCTGAGACTTGCTGAAACATGTCGGGTCAGACCGGAGCAGCGTCCCCCCTGCGCTTCGGCCAGGTGGTCATCGGACCCCCGGGCTCGGGAAAGACCACTTACTGCCGGGGAATGCAGGAATTCCTCACTCAACTCGGACGCAAGGTGGTCGTGGTGAACATGGACCCTGCCAACGAAGGACTTCCGTATTCCTGCGAGGTAGATATCTCGGCGCTGGTCACCCTGGATGACGTCATGGAGGGCTTGAAGCTGGGGCCCAACGGTGGGCTCCTCTACTGTATGGAGTACGTGGAAGCCAATCTGGACTGGTTAGAGAATAAGTTGAAAGAGCACAGTGACTGTTACTTCCTGTTCGACTGTCCCGGACAAGTGGAGCTCTACACCCACCAGAGTTCGGTGAAGAATATATTTGCACAGCTGGTCAAGTGGAATTTCAGGGTGAGCTTCTTAAAACAATCCTGGAAGTGGATGATCATGATGATGATGACGTCCCCAGAGCATTTAACCGTATAAGCAATGTGAACGTACAATATTGACCCAATGTATGTGTTTTTCCTCGCTTCTTTAAGCTGACGGCCGTGCACCTGGTGGACTCTCACTACTGCGCTGACCCGGCCAAGTTCATCTCCGTGCTCTGCACCTCTCTGTCCACCATGCTGCACGTGGAGCTTCCCCATGTCAACATCCTCTCCAAGATGGACCTGATAGAGCAGTACGGCAAACTGGGTACAGCTTCACCTCGAACTAAATAAATGTTACCATTCTCAGGAGAACTTTACTAACACAAATTCCTAATATATGTAAGAAATACACCAGCATTTTTTTTTGATTTAACCAGGAAACGCGTGTGTTTTACTATGTATATACACTAATGGTGACGTCTTTCCTCACCCGTATTCTTGTACAGCCTTCAATCTTGACTTCTACACGGAGGTCATGGATCTGACCTATCTCCTCGATCACCTCGCTGCAGACCCCTTCTTTAAAAAGTTCCACCGTCTGAATGAGAAGTTGGCCGAGGTCATACAAGATTACAGCCTTGTCTCCTTCGTGCCCCTTAATGTACAGGTATTATGCTGTGCTGTTCTCGAATCATTTGTTGTTATATCTTTCAAAGAATGACTCTCTGGTTCAATACATCGTACAGTGCTGTACCACGGACGATTAGGACCTGATATTACTATGATTCCAATGAAGAAATGCTTCAGTAGAACAAGGTGTCATCGATGAGGTGGCTCCTAATAATACAGACATGGCCACTGGTTGATGTATGCTTATGCACACATGGAATTTGACCCTGGTTTATCATTTTCACTGTACATAGTCTTTTTTTTTACATTTGACAGCTGTACAATATAGACGTCAATATATTCACCAAGCTTTTTTTGCAAAATAATACTTCCTTGCCTATAAGCATATTAACGTCTGACACAAAATATGAAAAAAATATTCTCGTGCTATATTTCCATTCCGTGGACTGATGGAAGAACTTTGTGGGTTAATGAGTGGACAGTGTAACACAAATTCCTTCATCATATTATGTTTGAATGGTCATGAAGGGGTTCATTACGCACAGAACATCAACACTACGCTGAACTCGTCAAACTCATTTATTAAGTCTCTTACGCCAACTGACCATTAAAAAGAACTCATCTCCTCAACAAGTAAATCCTAAATCTTCTTTATCATTTTAAATCTAGCACTGCATTCATTTGGTGAAGATGTATTTGACTGTTTAGAGGTGAGAGGGCTGTCTGCACTTCATTTGTTCCTTGGCATTAGTTGCTCAGGGAGACGGGGACGCTGCCAGTGTGCCCAGAGAGAGGAGTCTAGACTGCTGGGCCGTCATTGCATAGAGGACTCTTAATTCACGCGAATGGCAACTTGCCACTCCTTTTCCCATCATGGGGAAGAATGAGCCTTGAGGCTGCTCTGCTTTAAATTAAGCAGCCACTGGTTACCGTGGTTACCAATAGTACACACAAGAGGGTAGAGGACATATGAAACAAGTCAACACTGACTGTTGATAGGATCATATACTTTATATATATTTCAGGAACCCTTTACTTTTAAACGGCACTATTTAAAGGTTTCCTTTAGGTCTTTTTCTACAAATCTTCAAAAAAAAAAAAGCTTTTTTCTGTGTCCAGGAAAAGGAGAGCATGATTCAGGTCTTACGAACAGTGGACAAGGCCAACGGCTACTGCTTTGGAGACGGGGAGGAGAGGAATCTGCAGGCCATGATGTCAGCTGCTGTGGGGGCCGACTTCCAGTTTGACTCGTATCCTTTCCTAAACGCTGTGGTGACTCACGGTGACTCGTCTGGTTTAAGGTTCACAGCAGGGTGGCTGGAAGTTGTGGCGTTTCATAATGACTTCATGAATTGTGCTTAAAAGTAAACCAAATCTTCCATTATGCATTTTTCGAATGTGATATTTTGTTGCGATTTCCTTATCAGTGCTTCAGTACTCTTGGCGTGCAGGAGCGATATTTTGAAACCGGGAGAAAGACTGTGGAGGAGGAAGTGATGGATCTGTGAAGTGAAGAGCCCAAATAAAGGGACAAAACTAGTTGCCTTTTTAGCATCAGGATACCAAGGGAGTCTTGGCAACATCCATCTCACTTGGCCTGGATTCTGAGCCTCACTACAAAAGTGTGAGTGCAGGGATGGGAACTAAATTTGGGTGTTGTAGATACTTCAAGGTTGCACCTCGACTCATGCAAATCACAACAAGGAGCGCTGAGCGGAGTAAATGCATTGCTTTCCTGCAGTCACCTCAGAATGATCACAGATTTATTGTATTTCTCACAAGGATATTTTCAATAAATGCCTTTTACATTTTATCGACCTGTATCAAATGTAAAAGCCCTCATTTTGGTCTGGTTTTGTTAAATGATTACGGTCTTCATATTTTATAGAATGCAAAAATATCCCCACTTGCGTGTGTGTCACGGGAAGGTCATATTCATTCTGAAAGAAGGAAGTGACTGCAATTCATTTACAAGCAGTGTTTTCGTCCTTTTCTTTTGAAACGCATTGACTGAAAATAAAATGTTTTATGAAAATAATGATTAAGTAATTCAAGAGTGTTGTGTGGCCATTTAAGAATTAAGTATGGCAAAGGTTACACAGGATTTGATCTTCCCACGTGTGCACATATTAGTGAGACAGAGAGAACAGTCACTTCTTCATATGTAGTCAAAAATAATACAACTTGACAATCAGCAGTGTCTCTGAGATGAATAGATAAATAACATGTAGAGAAAAAAAAGACAACACGTTTTAGGTTTGTAAAACCAATTGTAATGTAGTAGCACATTACAGTAATTGTAAGTAACATATACTAAAATATGTATGGTATTAACTGTTCTTTCTGTTCTGTACAAGTGGGTATGTCTCTACATGCTCGGTAAGATCCAATAAACCTAAATAAATCCTGTCCAAAGACAGGAGGTAAATAAAAACAACATGGCCAACACATGAGAAGCTAATGACTTCAGCCAGAGCCAGTGCATGTACGTAAGGCCCCTCTCTTCTCCAGCAGATGGCACCTGGGCTCGCAAATCCTACTCCCGGATCCCCTAAAAAGATCTGCTCCGGCTTTTCCGAGCGGCCGGAGCTGAAAAATTAAGTCAGGCGGGGAGAGGAAGCTACATTAAATCTGTTTCTGCACAACTGGCCCTGTGTCTGCGCTCTGCGATGGAAGACTTGTCTTTCTAAAAGCGACTAAAACTCGGTTTTAAAAAAAAAATCAGGCTTAAATACTTTCCCCACTGCCGCCGCTCGTACTCTTGTCTTACTCGTGAAACCCACTTCAAAAACCCCAACATCCGCATTACAAATGCGCCTCCGACATTGAGCGCGCTCGCGCACGCACGCGTCGAACATGAGGCGCGTGAGCGCGCGCACTGCCCGTGCGCCGTTGAAGCCCGGGTAAAATAAAGCGTGATGCGGGAGATCACGTTGACCTCGTGTGGTGTAATCTGGCCGGCATTAGGGGGGTGTGTCCGGCGGATCGCTGAATTGTGTTCCAATGTTTGTCCATGTGATCAAGTATTCCATCTAGCTGCCACTTCCTGCCTGTAAAACACCCCTAGAGGTAGATGTGTGAGTGTGTGTGTGCGTGTGCACGTGTCAGTAGTTAGAAAAGAATCACACCCCAAATCTAAATTGTAATCGATGCCAAAACTAACATTTAATCGCCTTGTACGTGTAAATGTCCTTTTCATTCTTTTGAATAGAAAAGCGCCCCAGCCTGCCACACAATTCTCACGATGACTCAACGCACCGCACACAACTCGTTTGTGCGTTTTGTGGCTGCCAACAAATGTCTGCTTCATCTGACTGAATAGAGGAGGGGGGGAAACGCTCAATATTGTTCTAATTGTTGGGAGACTTTCAAACTGTCCATGCACCCTCTGTCTGGTAGATACGGTCTCTTCCCCCCCCTGTACGGCATAGTTCAATGTTAGTAGGGCGAGAGAGAGAGAGCTGGGGCCTGTGCACCCATCCCCCCACACTCAGCAGAGGAGTGCTTCTGCTGGAGTGGGAGAGAGAGAGACAGACAGAGAGGAGAGGGGGTGGTAGAGGAGAGCAGAGCAGGCAGGGGAGGGAATGAGAGGGAATGTGCATTGGTAGTCTCGTTTGCTGCAAGGCTTCCTCCTTCCAGTTCCAGTCTGGAAAAACCTGTGTGTGTGTTGCCTTTGCTTGCCTAAATACCTCAGGAACACTGGTGGGAGTTAAGCAAAAGCAATAGTGTGGATTGGCAGATTTGTGAGATGGAATATATGTATATTCCAACATTACGCCACATAACCGTAACTGCATGTAGATCAAAGCCAGAGCAAATAATACCCATCTTGCAGTGAGCGCAGATACAATTGCATACAGCTGTGGTATCTACAGATGTACTAATTATATATATATATATATATATATATATATATATATATATATATATCCATGGCTTAACTTCACCTCTGTAGCTAAATTCACTATGCAGATGGATATTTTATACATAATATGGCAATACATGTTTCCTGATCGGTTGGTTTAGTCTTTAGTTATGATGTTGGTAAAACAACATTAGTCTTTTGAGAGAACATTTGACTTTCTTCGTAAGAAAACGAAGGAAAAAAAATCCCATCGATAGAGACGATGTGGCTGAAAGAAAAAGAGAGAAAAAAGTCCAGTCCGCACCGGAGCGGATACAGGTCGTGTTTTGCAGCCGCCCGCGGGGCTCAGTAAAATGGCTGTATGTAGCGGAGCCTCGTGTTTGTTGGGTCTGCTCGCTGCTTCTACCCGGACTCAGTAACACAACTCCCACAACAATTTCTGTCGCTTTTTTTTAACGCATTTTATGGAGCGTCCATCATATTTCAGACCAATTTACGGAACCGGAACCGGGATGGCAGCCGGATTCGGTCCGGTATAAAGGGCGGGAATGAATCGGCGCAAGGATAGATGGTTATAAACAATTATTTATATTCAATGCTAGCGTTTGATTGTGACTGACTCGCCGAGAGAGGGAGAGAGGTGGTGGTGGAGAGGGTGGGGGGTATATCATGGCCGCTCAGGTCGCCACTCTTAACACTAGCCCGCCTTCCGAACTCAAAAAGCCCGATCGAGACCCCAAGGAGGAGTCGGTACCGGGGGACAAGCAGTCAGACAAAAAGCAGCCGAGCTTGGACAGCGGATCGCCGGGCCGGGGGGATCTGCAGGACGGGGCCGACGGTGGAAATGCAGGGGGAGGAGGGGAACCTGAGATGAAGAACGGGAATGGGAACCCGCCCAGGGCCAACAATAATAACCAGAATGACTCCGTCGGACCGGAGGGAAATAACCACCCCGGTTTGGTGCATCACCACGGCGCCGCGTTTCCTCCCTCTTCGTACGGATACAGCCAGCACTACGGCCGGGGCCCTTTTCATCAACATGGCGGACAACAAAGCCCTGGCATGGCAGCTGCGGGTCCGGTCGCGCAGTCGGGCAACATGATGGACCCGTATCAAGCCAATTCCCACGAGCATGGATTTTCGAACCCGCAGTTCAACAATTACAACCCGTTCCCGAACAGGACTCCCTATCCCGGCCAAGCGTACGCCGTGAACTCTCCTCGCAGTACCCAGGCGCCGACAGCTGGGGGGCAGCCAGCTAGCGCCAAGCAGCAGCAGCAGCAGCAGCAGCCGCCACCAGCGGCAGGACCCGCGGCGATGGCAGGATCTTACAGTAACCCGAGATATAACATCGGAAACCCTCAACCCACGTCCACGCCGACGCTCAACAAGCTCCTAACCTCCCCCAGCTCGACGCGCGGTTACCCAAACTACCCGTCCAACGACTACGGCGGCCAGGAAGGAGCTAGTAAGGGACCGGCGGACATGGGCAGCAGCGGGCTGTACGGAGGGAGCACTCCGGGCTGGCAACAAAGGAGCCACCACCCGTCGTCTCTGAGCCCGGGGAGCGCCGGGCAGCCGCTGGTCAGAAGCCAGGTAAAGTCGCGTTGTTGCCGGGGGACGCGGGCTTTAGCGCGTTCCGCTTCCCTCCTGCTAGCTAGTCCTCAGCGTAGCAGGCCAGCCATTGTCTGCTACTAGTTCGCAAAGACTCTAAAATGGCTGCCTCTCGTGTGTGTATGTGTGTTTTTTCCTCCTTTTAAAAAAACAAAAAAACCTAGAGCGTTAAACTGTTAAACGCGTCTATAAATGTAGGGAACAATACGCGAGTCCCGCTCGAGGGAGATATAAGTTTCTGAAACGCCGTGAGGGACGTTCGCGGAGGCGAGAAGGCCCGACTTTGAAAGGGGGCGAAAATAGCAACGGCTCGTTTTTTCCCTCTACGAACGCTTCTTCGTGCGTGCTGTCGTTTTAAAGCGTATTTTCTCATGTTACTACACACCACTGTTGTAAAAGGGGCATATTTCTGACACTAACGCACATCAGCCCGTGTTAGTTTCGACAGATTTTGTGTCGCGAGACGCTGTAATTTCGCGGCTACGACGTTAGGAATGTGTTGCGTTTGGGAATCGCCCGCTCAAGGTTCCTCGTAGAAAATGTCCTGTGAGACACCGGGGAAAGGCGGCAAATTGATTACACGTTGGCTCTCGTCTGAATTGAACGAGTTTCCCCGGCAATTAGCGGGCAGGTGGGCTCGTTCTCTCTCTCTCCCCCCCCCCCGGTGCGTGTGGCCCTGCTAACAGACCAGCTCGGCCGGGCGTGCGTGCGAGCGACCGACTGCGGATCGCAGTCTGCACGGGGATTTGAATTGTGGAGGTAAAATCCTGCTGTCAAAGCCAGGAGATAGTTGGTCTTTGGTTGACGTGCTATCTGAAATCTGATTGGCTGCTCGTGGCCACTTCTAATTGCACGGGATTCAGCGCGACGGTTGCTGATGAGAAGACGCGGTGTTAATTGGCCACCGGGTCACGTGACTTATTGCTCCGCTCGTCGCCAAACGTGGAGTGCGGGAGCAAGTCGGCTCGTGGATGATGTTTTTGTCTTAATTCTTGTCCTCGCTACAACTAATCGGAGGGGATGTTGATGTATGAACACGTGTCAACTGTTCTTGGTTGATTGTTTATGAGAAGCAGAGGCGCTTTTTGTATCAAAATCCGAATAAACACAGCAGCAGCAATACGTTAAATGTTTATATCATAGGGACTTTAGACATATACCTTTTGATAGGAACTTACTACTTACTTACTATCCGCATCCATCTATCCAAGAATAGTTTTCTTGTTATTAGTTACATATATGTTACATATGCCCTTTTGTTCTTAGATTTTTTACAAAATATAAGCGTTTAGACATCTTAATTTGATATTATAACTTGCTAGAGAAAAGCTCAAGACTTCAGTGTGTGTGTCCGGTATGGCACAAGTTGTGTGACTGCAAAGAATTCCCCCCCAAGCCAATCACACGACACTGTCTTATGCTGATTAGCCATGTGCTGCTCTTATTTGTGTTTTACTTCATTATGTGTGGTGTGCTAAATGTCAGGTAGCGCACTTTGCATACTATTTGTAAGGGCTTTTGTGAAGCTGAGGATGCTCCTGTCTGCAATGAGCACAAGTGGGAATTCCCTTGATTTGTTGTAAGGGGGTACTTTCAGTTTTAAAGTAGATGGTCTTGATTCAATCATGTAACGTTCTCCACCTTCTCAGTACCAAATAATTTTGGTGGCGGTGAGGGCATAATTGGATGGTAAATGTAAGGCACTAGCCTAATGCAGAACCACGTGAAAACTTAGTAGCAAATAGTTTTTAATTGAGAGAGATTGTTGATGCGAACGGTTTGCTTTTAGAAAAGACTATGCCCGTGTCCTCGTTTCCTTCTCCTGCTGTTAGAAAACTACGTTGTTCAATTGTGGTGTCATTCATTCAGAGCCAGACCAGACCTCCTTTTCTGGTGGGGAAAAAAAAAACCATCTTGGACCCCGTTCAAAACAGGAGCACAGCTGGGATATGTTTAAGATTGGGCAGCCTGCCCTCCATTCGAAAGTAGATATATATAGCTCTGTTGACTTCCGAAACTATGGCAAAGTGAGGTGAAAAAAATCTGGGTAATGACCGTGGGAAATAAGGGGGGGGAGAGAGGAAGCACAATTTACTCATTCATAGAAGTTGGTTTTGAAACTTTTTTTCATGGACACGGGCTCTGCAATGTATGAGTTTGTCATTTGCACCACTTTGTATTTAGACTTCTCCTATGCGTGGTGGTTGTTGACCTAATATATTTTCTCCTGTTCTTACCGTGTCCAGCCCCCTGTTCCTATGGACCCAATGGGAAAAATGAGAGGTCAACCATACGGAGGAGGTGGTCCATACAGTCAACAGTCGCAGCAGGGGCCTCCCACTGGTCCGCAACAGGGTCCCGGTTACCCTGGCCAGGGTTATGGCCCTCCAGGTCCCCAGCGATTCCCAGTGGGAATGCAAGGACGTACACCCGGAGGCATGAGTAGCATGCCGTATGGTCCACAGGTATTTCACATCATATCTTCAGAAATGGCTTTGAGTCTTAATTTTTTATTATTTTGTTGGGTTTTTTTTCCCAGTTGGTTTGAAGTCTTTGTCTTTTGTGTATTCTGTGTAGATGGGCTCTTACGGACAGCAGGGACCAGGAGGCTATGGCTCTCAGGGCCAGGCACCATATTACGGCCAGCCCGGCCAGACTCCTCACCCAAGCCAGCAGCAAACCCCCTACTCGCAGCCCCCAGCAGGACAACCGGGTGGCCAGACACCGTACCCGGGTCAAACGCACCCACCGCCGACGTCTGCGCCACACACCCAGGGAGGACAATCGTATCAGCAGCCCCACATGCCAACACCATCTCAGGGGCCACTACCAGGCCCATCACAAGGGCCTCCACAGTCTCAACCCCCTTATTCACAAGTGTCAGGCCCGCAATCTGGCCAGTCGCTCTACGCTCAGCAGCAGGGCCCGCCCGCTCAGGCTGCACAGCAGCCAAGTTCCCAGGAACCCCCTGGATCACAGGGCCAGTCCAACTACCCAGGATCCACACAGGGGCCTCAGCAGCCCTCCTCACAGCAACAGCAGGCACAGTCTCAGCCTCCACAGCAGCCACCGGGACACAGCCAACACCCACAGGGCCCGCCTGCAGGGTACCCTCAGAACCCTCAACAGCAGCAACAAGCACAACAGTCACTGTATCAGCGCTTTCCACCTCCACAACAGCAGGTATTACCCTCAGCCCGGGATTATGCATGTGCTAGGTGTGTGCGTGTGTTCACATGCATGCTATACTGTGACTCCAGCAGTATATTTAGGCATATGTTCTGATGTCTTTTAGGAGGTATCCCAGGACTCATTTCAGTCAAACGCCCCTCCATCCACTCAGCCTAAGTCTGGCCCAGAGGACAGTCAAGGCCGCCCCTCCAGCCTTCCGGTCAGTTGCTTGTTATATCACTGCTGGAACATAAAGAGCCTTGTCACACTGTTCTTAATTTTTCCTTCTCTTGTAAGAGAGCTGGTTTCTATTAATTTCTAGTCGTAGTTGTGGTCACAACGTTCATTTGACTACATACAAATATATAAAAGACAATGCGAGGCTTATTCCATTCAAAACCCCCCAGCGAATGTCTGGACTCAATGTTTTTAGAAGCTTACCGTTGCGGCATGGTTGGTTGTGGCTACTGCGCTTTCTGTCCCTTGATGAGTTCAGACTGCCGCAGCAGCTGCTTGGGAAAGTGTGCTGTGTGAATAGTAACATTTTAAACCAATACAAGATTGTTCGTTTGTGTACTGAAATGACACGGCAGGGCTGCTGCAAACATGCTGACCTAGCTCACATCCTACGATCATGGTTACCATGGTAACCACGACAACCCCTGCCACTAACGCACACTCATTTCTTTGAAAAAGATAAATATGGACATGGGCCTCTGGGCGTCTTTGTGTATGCACGTGTGTGTCTGTGTGTGGTATTTGTATGTGTGCAACTCTTATCTAAAAAGTAGAGAAGAAGTTGCAACTTGCTAGTACCAAAGCTGGAGTGTGGGGGGGGGGGGAGCATTACAGCTCTACAAAACGTTGTGCTTAATTGTACAAAATATAGTCTTTGTCAAAATACACAAGAGCTGAATCTTCTGAATTTCTTTTTAACTATGTTTTTCTCTACACTAATTTAAATATACCGCGTCCGGTGACACTCTTTCTGCTCTTGTGTGTGTTTTCAGGACCTGTCCGGGTCCATTGATGACCTGCCTACAGGCGCCGAGAGCGCCCTGAGTCCCGGGGTGAGCACGTCGGGTGTGTCGAGCAGCCAGGGCGAGCAGAGTAACCAGGCTCAGTCCCCCTTCTCTCCCCACACGTCTCCCCACCTGCCAGGCATCCGAGGGCCGTCTCCTTCTCCAGCCGGCTCTCCTGCCGGCGCCAGCACGCCCCGAACTGGACCGCTGTCGCCTGCCAACATGCCAGGTGCCTCCCACACTGCAACCAGACATGTGATTCCTAGCAATTTCTGACACGTGTGATCTGAACACCCAATGATTTGTGCTTTAGGTCACGACAGATCTTTTTTCCCGGGTTGAATTTTGCAACATTTGATATATTTTTAACGATCACCTGCGGTAACAAAACTATTACAATCAAAATGAATTAACAACAGATTTTTATCACAAGTATTTGTAAAACAGATCAAGTCAAAAACTTTCTTTTTCTTCTATCGTCTCTGATAGGCAGACACACACAGATGAATTTAGGACCAGCAGTGTCACAAAGTAAAAATAATGCTTTGACAATGGTTTGACAACATAGACTTCTTGGACAAGTGTGACCAAAGAAACGTAGCTAAACACTTACAAATACCATGTTTGCGTTGCCTGCCTTGTTTCTATAACCTCAGTGACTTGAAACTACTTGTATGTATACTTTTTGAACCAGCACTAACTTAAGTTCAATATTATTGTTTAGGGACCCAGATGCCTCCGAGACCATCAAGTGTGCATTCAGATGGGAGTCTACACCCTGCAATGAGTCAGTCTCCTATGGCTCAGGACAGAGGTATAATTCAGTCCACATGCAAAGTTTTCATTCTATTAACATATCAAGAGGCTTTTCCTTACCACCTGTGTACGACAACTATGTCCCTGTCTTGCCGACACTCAGGCTTTATGCAGAGAAACCCCCAGATGCCGACTTATGGCTCCCCCCAGTCAACCTCTGCACTGTCGCCGCGGCAGTCCTCCGGGGGACAGATGCATCCTGCGATGGGCCCGTATCAGCAGAACAACTCAATGGGCAGCTATGGACAACAGGGAGGACAGTACGGCCCCCAAGGTGTTGTGAAAAGACTTTATTGTTAAAAATCGTTTTTTATTTAATGAGGGTGTTCTGCTCATTTTAGTCACGACATGGGAAGTTTGCTCATTTGCATACCCCACTAGACAAAAACATGGAATCTATCTCCCCTGCCTCACAGGAATACCATGTTACTATAGTTATTACTATAGTTGTTCCCTCGCTCTGACTCTGTTGCAGCTATTTATAGCTGTGAGTCAGCTGACGTAGCAGAGCCTCCTGTCAGTAGAGCCGAGACTGTGACGAAGGCTTGTTGTTCAGGGTGCACAGCTCTTTTTGCTAGCACACCGTAGGGGGAAAAGTCCACCTCAACACAGCTTTTAAAGAAAAGACTGCAGCTATAACGATTACATTGGCTTGTTTAACCCAAATAACATTCACAATGTTGCAGTGTTTTTTTAAATTTATCAGACCAGTATTACAGTTAAAGCCAAGTGATCACTTTACCTGAATATTTTTTGCTATAATGTCACTCTTAGGTTACCCCCGGCAACCTGGATATGGCAACATGCCCAACGCAAACTACACCGGACCAGGCATAGGCCCAATTAGCTCCATGGGAGGACAGGGTGGGGGACCGCCATATGTTGGCATGCCCCCGGGAAGGATGCCCCCTAATCAAATGGGGGCACGCCCCTATGGCCCCAATATGGGCCCCAACATGGGTCCAAACATGCCCCCTAACATGGGCAACATGCCCCCCCAGGTAGGCTCAGGAATGGGTCCTCCTCCAGGCATGAACAGAAAGCCCCCGGACACCACTGCCCTGCAGCACCCGGCCACAAACTCCATGCACAACAGGTTGGTTTCTAATGGCTGCCCTTTATGTATCTCACAAAACCTCTGACTGACTTGCATATACCCGTCACATATACCTGAATATGCGATGCGTAAATCCTTTCTTTCATTAAACCTAAATTATCTGCTGTTTTCTCCTCCGTCCAGGATGCCTGGTTACCCCAACATGTCTCAAGGCATGATGGGCTCCGGCCCACCCTATGGCCCACCCATGAACAACATGCCCGGAATGATGAACACGCAAGGTGGATCACCTTATCCTATGGGGCCCAACTTAGCCAATAACTCAAGTGGTAGGTTGTCCAGAGGTAACCACGCCAGCTTTAACCTCTTTTTAATGTGATACTTTCACAGCTAATTATATTTCCTTCTCCTGTTGTGTCCAGGTATGGTCCCCAGTCCAGAGGTAAACAATAAGATGAATAACAAAGTAGATGGGACCATAACGCCTAAGCCAGAGCCCAAATCCAAGGTGACCTGTCTACTACATGTTATAACCAAAGCATTTGTAAAAATCTTTGAAAGTCTGGACACTTTTGAAGTTGCACTTGGGTTAATTGTTTTATCTTGCCCAATACAGAAGTCCAACTCTTCCACCACAACCAATGAAAAGATAACACGTTTGTATGAGTTGGGACCAGAGCCAGAAAGGAAGATGTGGGTGGACCGATATTTGGCCTTTGTTGACGAGAAAGCCATAGGCTTGACCAACCTGCCCGCTGTGGGACGCAAACCCCTTGATCTTTTCCGGCTCTATATGTCAGTCAAAGAGATCGGAAGCATGGCACAGGTTAACATTATTATTTGATTTTTATCATTGATCAATTCCAAATCCCACTATTGTAATCTCTATTCAAAAAAAATCTTTTTCTTCTTGGTTTATCCCCCAAGGTGAGTAAAAATAAGAAATGGCGTGATCTGGCCACTTCCCTGAATGTGGGTACATCCAGCAGCGCTGCCAGTTCTTTGAAGAAACAGTACATCCAGTGTCTGTACGCCTTCGAGTGCAAAATCGAGCGTGGCGAGGACCCTCCTCCTGAGATTTTTACAGACAACAAAAAGAACCAAACTGCCAAGGTCCAGCCACCATCCCCAGGTTAGAGAGCTACTTGAAATCAACATGCGTAACTGGCTGTGTTTGAATTTCATCCAGGTCATCTAACATGTCCTTTTAAAATTTTTGTTCCAAACTGAAGCGTCCCTCTGCTCCACAGCGGGGTCGGGCTCTCTGCAGGGTCCTCAGACACCCCAGTCCACCAGCAGCTCCATGGCCGAGGGGGGGGACCTGAAACCTCCCACCCCGGCCTCCACTCCTCATACTCAGATGCCCCCCATGCCGCCCGGCTCCAGGTGACTGACGCCTTTGGTGTTATCATTCGATTCTACAGGAGATTTGGAAGTAATATGCTAATTTTGTTCTGCCTTTCCCTCTTTCTCCCCCACTCGTCTCCTAATTGTCCCCTCCCCCCTGCCCCTGCTTCTGTCTAGGAACAGCGTTAACCTGCAGGACCCCTTCGCTGAAGGAAGTGACCCTGCTTTCCCTCGGAAGAACATGACGCCCAACTCCGCCTATCAGCCAGGCATGAACACGCCAGACATGCAAGGACGCATGGGCCCCTACGAACCAAACAAGGACCCCTTTGGTAACATGCGGAAAGGTGAGATCACTCAATTGTCAAGAGCCGAGTGGATTGTGTTGTGTTAAAGTCGTAATTACCCGTTCAGTTAGCCAGCTCTTAATGGACTTTCCTTCTTAAATGCATTTCCAGTCGGGGAGCACTTTCTACCTGCCAACCAGGGCCCCAACAGCGGAGTGGTTGATCAACCACCACCACAACAGCAGCAGCAGCAGCAGCAGCAGCAGCAGCAGCAGCAGCAGCAGCAACCTTCATTCAACAGAGGACCACCTGGGGCCATGGGCACGATGCCAATGGGGCCCAGACAGCAGTTTCCCTATGGACCAGGCTACGACAGGAGGTAAGAATTGTTGAATAGACCAGCTTTGAAGAGTGCTTATTCAAGGTCGTTGAACACTGTTTATTGTAACCGGCAGCTATTTTTGTGATCAATCATTCCTTAAAGAGCAGGTGAAAAAAAACGTATCTGAAGCTGAATTTCTTATATATTATTTAATTAAAATAGAAACGCGTGTAAATTGTTAATTCATCTCCTGGGGCCTTAAACATCTTACAGTGCTTTCAGTCCAAAGTTAAATGCCAAAAAAATACAATCTTTAAAAGTTGGGTTAAAAAAAGATAAGTTTGTCACCTTGCAGATATGTTTTTTGCATCCTGTGATTGTAATCTTTGTTTTGGCATAATTAGGATGTCTGTCTGTTTACAACAAAATATTTTTTAAAAACTTGACATGCACTTGTTCTGTTTTTATCAGACCGGAGCAAGGAATGGGTCCAGAAGGCAACATAGGAGCCGGCGCTCCTCAGCCAAGCGCTATGATACCTGCCAACGCCGACCCTGGGATGTATTCGCCAAATCGCTTCCCCCCACAGCAGCCACGGTCCGTTCACATAAAACTTGACGCTGCTATCAAATAGACATATTTATCATATAAAACCTTTTCATTTCAGTTCTTATTTTACACATGTAGTTGGGCACAATATAATTTGACATTATCTAAATTATTATCCTAAATTTACATTTTAAATTTAGTTTGTTGATTTTCGTATAATGTGTCAGTGTGTTTGGAGTGTGAAGCTGTAAACAAAAAGAAAGCCAACAGCCTTTTCTCTATAATAATCCATAATGTTGACTTTTTATGACCATCACTTTGTGCAGGGAATTTAGAGATGCATAATGTTTTAACGAGGTTTGATTTTTACAGGCATGATTCCTATGGTAATCAGTACCCTGGACAGGGAACGCCCCCTACAGGCTCCTATCCTAATCAGCAGCCTGGAATGTACCCACAACAACAACAACAACAGGTCAATGATCTTTCTTCACCACATTCACTCTTACTAGGCTCAATACACATTTATCTTTTTCCCTTTTACTGAGCTGCCATAATGTATTCGATTTAGTTTGTTTGGAGCAGCACACGTATGAACCTATTTATTCATTATTTCTTGTGAAATGAAAACATGTCAATTAATTGCCTCTCTCTCTCTACCTTGTGTAGAGTTACAAACGTCCTGTGGAAGGCGGTTATCCTCCATCAAAACGGCATGAGTCGGAGTACAGTGGGCCCTTCCATGGTGGACAACAACCACCACCACCGCAGCAGCTACAACAACAACAACAAGGAGGGGCTCCGGCAGCCTCTTCAGGGCCGCAGGAGTCATACAATCAGTACAGCGGGAGTGGACCCTTTCCCGGCGCTGATCGCCGTCCTCCCGGCCCGGGCAATCAGTTTCCCTTTCCGTTTGGCCGCGAACGCATGCAGGTAACGGCGGCTCCCAACGCTCAGCCCAACATGCCCCCCCAGATGATGCAGCCGGGCCCCGACGGTCCTCAGGGAGGTATGTGGCAGGGGCCGCGAGACATGAACTATCAGAACTACCCCAGCCGGCAGGGCGGCCCTGGGGGCCCAACCCAAGGGCCCGGTTACCCTGGCATGAACCGCTCAGAGGAGATGTCATCAGAACAGCGCATGAATCACGACGGCCAGTGGGGGGGTCCGATGGGCCCACGGCAGCCCCCATACGGTCCAGCCGGGCCCGGGCAACCGATGCCTCGTTCGGTGCAGTCCAACTACCAGTCCCTTCAGGGTGTGCAGAACCACATTCCACAGGTGTCCAGCCCAGCCTCCATGCCCCGCCCACTGGACAGCAGGACCTCGCCTAATAAATCGCTCTACATGCACGGAGTAATGAAGATGCAGAAGGCTGGCCCTCCGGTGCCTGCATCTCACATAGTGCCCCCTGCGGTGCAGTCGCCTCTAATACGGCGCGACATGCCTTTTCCGCCAGGCTCCACAGAAGCGTCTCACCCGGTCCTGAAACCACGCCGGAGACTCACCGTGAAAGATATCGGTAGGACTACATTATAGTTATTTTGGCTTATGTGCTGCCCAATGCTGCTTTGTTGGCTACGTTGTTCTACGTTGTTTTTTTAGAGTGTATAATTGAGCGTTTTTTGTCATGACTTCTTAGGAACCCCAGAGGCTTGGAGAGTCATGATGTCATTGAAGTCTGGTTTATTGGCTGAGAGTACATGGGCTTTAGATACCATCAACATCCTTTTGTATGATGACAACAGTATCTCCACCTTTGATCTCAACACGGTGAGACTTAACGTTGAGCTCGTAATCATTGTTTATAATGGTACATCATGCGTAGTCACGCGTCTAATATGTATATTTTTTTCTATCTGTGTTCCTTCTTCAGTTGCCCGGCCTGCTAGAGTTAGTGGTTGAGTATTTCAGACGCTGCCTCATTGAAATCTTTGGCATTCTGCGGGAGTATGAGGTGGGGGACCCCGGCCAGAGGACGCTACTCGATCCTGATGCTCTGAAACGAGACTGGAGCGGCGCTGAGGACGAGGAACTGCGGGCTAAGGACATGGAACAAGAGGAGGGAGATGACGAAGACGAGGATGAACCAGAACCGGAGGGGCCAGCTTGCGTGAAGGAGGAGGAGAAGCCAGAGCAGTGCTCCGAGCCACAGGGTCAAGATGAGAAGAAAGAGGAGGAGGACAGGATGAGCAAGGGCTCTTCCTCCGAACAGACGGGCCCATTGCAATCCGTAGTTGCCCAGGAGAGACCCAAACAGGCCAGCAAGTTTGACAAGTTCCCCCTCAAAGTGGTACGAAAGAAAGACCCATTCAAGACCGGCCAATCCAATAATCACGGACAACTGCAAGAGTTTGACAGCGGGTTAATTCACTGGAGTGCTGGAGGGGGGGACTCCACCGACCACATCCAGACTCACTTTGAACCCCGCAAAGACTTCCTTGAACCACGACAACGGATATCTGTGCCCGCGAGTCTGCTGAAGCGACGGGTCCCAGAGGAAGTGTTCCTGGAAAACTGTTTACCAACTGAGGGAGAGAAAAAGGCCAATCAAGATGAGGAGGAGACAACTTCCTCAGAGAAGGCCAGCGCCTCCCTTAGCAGCGGGGAGGAGAGGAAAACCGATTCCGAGATGGTAAACGGAAGTCACCAGGACATCAACAGACCCATTCCTTTCCCCGACATTATTTTAACCCATCGGGCAAAGCAGACCGGCGTCATCCTGGAAGATGAGCCTCACAGCAAGGACGAAGGGCCGCTCATTGCGCTGGCCAACTGGCAGGATTCCTTAGCCCGCCGCTGCGTTTGTGTCTCCAACATTGTCCGCAGCCTCTCCTTTGTCCCGGGCAATGACCACGAGATGTCCAAACACCCAGGGCTGCTACTGCTGCTGGGACGACTGATCCTGCTCCACCACAGGCACCCTGAGCGCAAGCAGGCTCCGCTCACCTACGAGAAAGACGAGGACTCGGAGGAGGGAACGGGCCAGAGGGACGATTGGTGGTGGGACTGCTTGGCGCTCCTGCGGGAGAACACGCTGGTCACCTTGGCAAACATCTCAGGCCAACTGGACCTCTCCATCTACCCAGAGAGCATCTGCTTGCCTCTGTTGGACGGTCTCCTCCACTGGGCCGTCTGCCCATCAGCAGAGGCCCAGGACCCCTTCCCCACCTTGGGCCCCCACAGTTCTTTGTCCCCTCAGAGACTGGTCCTGGAGACGCTGAGCAAGCTGAGCATCCAAGACAACAATGTGGACCTCATCTTGGCCACGCCGCCATTCAGTCGTCTGGAGAAGCTATACGGGAACCTGGTGCGGCTGATCGGAGACAGGAAGGTCGCCGTGTGCAGGGAGATGGCGGTGGTCCTGCTGGCCAACCTGGCCCAGGGCGATGCGGTGGCGGCCCGAGCGGTCGCTGTTCAGAAAGGAAGCGTGGGCAACTTGCTGGGCTTCTTGGAGGACAGTCTGGCGGCCACGCAGCTTCAGCAGAGCCAGAGCTCCCTACTACACCTACAGGGGATGCACTTCGAGCCCACGAGCCCGGACATGATGCGGCGAGCCGCCCGGGCTCTGCATGCCTTAGCCAAGGTGGAGGAGAACCACTCGGAGTTTACACTACAGGAGTCTCGACTCCTTGACCTTTCAGTGTCTCCCCTAATGAACTCGCTGGTCTCTCATGTTATCTGTGATGTACTTTTTCTGATTGGCCAGTCATGACAGATGTAGGGAGCCGCGGCTCCACATTTTGGGGTTTTCGTCCCCATTTCCCTCTTCCCTGGAGACCTGGCTTGTGTATAACAGGGCAAGGAAAGTTCAAGTGACTGTCTTTTTAATTTATGAACATCCATCAGACTCCATTCTCTGAGCCCTCCCCAGGCCGTCCTTGCTGGAGGAGGGTGATCACAGAGCTGCGGTGGATTACAAACCAGAGAGACGCTCGCGCAGTGACACTACTTGTAACATGAATGCCAACTGGATGACAGTGGAGTGCCACGTTTGGGGAAGACTGTTCTGCACTTGGGGTGGGGGGGAGGGGAATTACTTTTTATTAAAGATAAATAAATGAATAAATAGCTGAAAAACAAAAACTGTAACCAAAGTTGCTGTCTCGTTTACAGTGAGTTTGGGAGACACTGTGCCCTAGCTCTCCTCTCGAGGGCACAATGAGTCTGTAACTGGTTCCAGTTCAGAGGTGAAGCAGACTGACAAGTGGCCTACTGGTTATAGTTGCTGTAGATGGATTTTCACCAGTCAGCCCGACAGTAGACGTAAGTGCTGTCGATAAGACACCTTCACCGGGGAGGCCTGTGCAGTGTGCAGTAGATTGTAGGACATTTTCTGTACCATACTGCTCTTGAGTGTAAGCGTTCTGTAACACGCGTTTCACACAGAGGCAGAAGATGCAGCTCTTCTAGAGTTTTGAGGTCATTTTAGTTTGGTGTTAAACAGAAAATGGCTTTCTTCCCCAAAGTATCAAGAACCTACAACACCCTTACCTCCTCTTATCCCTTGATTGTATGAATACCCTTATGAAAAGAAATCACCTCTTAGGACTGGTTTTCAACTTCAGATACAGCTTTGCTGTGGTGTATATATATATAATGTTGTACATTACACTTCCTTTCTCTGTGTCTGTCTCTGTCTGTGTCACTATTCTCACACCGGTTATTGGTGAGGGATTGAGGCTGACTGGAGTTTGGTCCGTGAGCCCCCCGCTGATTAGACCCACACCTCTGGTCTCTCCACAGCTCCGTAGTACGACAGACGCGGCGCAAACCTGTTATCTCCTGGTACAATGAAATAAACTAGATGAAGTTACACATTTGACCTTTTTTTTTTTTTTCCTCAATCATGAATTCTGCATATTTGTATTTCAGACTATGTAGCTATGACAACATGTAAATTTCTCCCTTTTCCGTTTTTTTGGCTCAATGAATATCATTTATTCAGTTTGAAATCTTTATACTATATGTTCCACGTGGTAAGAATAAATGTACATTAAATCTTCCTAAGCTGTTTGATGGTTTTGTTCTTGGTGACCTCTTCTGGACGAATAAGTCCAACTAATGGTTCAAAAGAATTCATTATTCTTCACGTCAGTGCCCAGGAAACATGGTCCCACCCGGTGGATGTTAACAGTTCATATTAACTGTGTTACTGTTTTTTTACGTTTCAGTAAAATAACTGCATGCATGTAAAATAATGCCAACAGGCTACTTGATATAAACGCATCACGGATGAATGCGTGTATCATTTTTTTCTTGGATTCATTTCATAGCATTTCACAGCATTACGGTCCATTAAAGCCAAGCAATTCAGTTAATGTCGTCATTGGGGGAAAACTCCCCCATCTCCGTTTGAATTAACATCAGAATCTCAATGAAACACGTACAAGTCAATCTTTTGAATCCGCCTTAAGACGGCACTTAAAAAAAACACGTGAGGGATCCCCCCACACACAAAAAATCCCATCAACCTTCAAACGACGGCTAAATGCAACGTCCTCGCACGTTTTGAAGGGAGAATAAAATAACTGCACCACTTGAAAAAAAGCCCTCGCATCAGGGCGCAGAATGGTGCGCAGCGCCGCCTGCTGGGCAGAAAAGCCTTCACGCGTCACCTGACCAAAAGACCCTAAAACACGACGTCAAATCGAAGCTGATGTAACTTTATAAAACACGGGTCGTATATACGTACTATGGTGGACAGTTTCGGGCTACACTCGTGCCGTTAGAGACATCAGTTGCCTTTGTAACAGAAAACCACATACGGGTTCTTCCCGGGGCTTAATCGCGTTTATTTTGAAAGGACCTCGGCTACACCGGAAGTGAAAAGAGTCATTCGAAACGAAGCAGAAGCTTTGCTGCAGAATGAGGATGTGAGGACAAAGATTGCACCTGAGCGAAAACAAACACTGACTGACGACGACTATCCGTCCAAAATTATATCTTTCTCATTTTCAACCCTCTCCTACTGTCAAGCCAATGAAAACGCCAACACCTCGGGAGCGCCTTCACCGAATTTCTATCTTTCTATGTTTTCTAGAAACTATGACTAATCCGGCAGTGAGCGTCTCGTAGCAGCGACAATGCTGCGGCCTGTCGCATCCGACTCTCCCCGATTCCCCGCGCCGCGCCAGTGACCATGGACGTCAGGGCCGTTGTGGAGTTCGCCGCCGTCACCAGGGGCCTGTCGCTGTTGTTGCAGGTAAGTTGGATATGAAAGTAGACAAATATAGTTTTTATTTTTATTAACCCTAATGTCTCCCGGAGTTTGAGTCACCTTGACCATTTAATGTTGTGAGCCTCGGCCAATAGTTCCCAAGGGAAACGGCAAAACTGCACGATAGGCAGGATTCGTTCTGATGTATTTTTGGAACATCTCCCCTCAGGCTGTCTTCAATGCCGTCATCCCCGACCACGACGCCGACGCCTTCAGGCCCCCGAGGACAGAGGAGCCTCTGTGCTGGGACCCCGCCGTGGAGTGGCTGCTGGGCGGCCTCTCTCACTGGGACGCCGAGCATTTCCTCTTCATCGCCGAGAGAGGGTACCTCTACGAGCACAACTTTGCCTTCTTCCCCCTCTTGCCCGTCGTCCTCCGGGGCCTGGCGGAGACGCTGCTGTGGCCCCTGAGCAGCTGGCTGAGCGTGCGGGGCCGCTTGCTGCTGGCCGTGGCCCTGGGGAACAGCGCCCTCTTCCTGCTGAGCGCCGTCGCCCTGTACGCGCTCAGCAGGGCCGTTCTTCAGGACAGGCGCCTCGCTCTGCTCTCCAGCCTGCTCTACTGCGTCACGCCCGCCAACGTCTTCATGACCGCCGGCTACTCGGAGAGCCTGTTTGCCGCGCTGACGTTCGGCGGCCTGTTCCTCCTGGAGAAAGGTTTCACCTTCCGCGCCTGCCTGGCCCTCAGCATAGCCACCGCCGCGCGGTCCAACGGACTCGTCAACATAGGGTTTCTGCTGTATCTGCCGTCACTGCGCGCCATTTGCCAGATTCGCGTCTACCGAACGACGACTAGAGGCTACAGTAAAGTCTTCCACTATGTCTGGGCCGTTGTCGGCGTCCTGCTCACCGCCCTCCTGGGAACGGCGATCATTGCCCTTCCCTTCTGCGCGTTCCAGTACTACGGGTACAGGACGTTTTGCACACCGTCCGTCTCCCTGGAGCGGATCCCTCCCGCTCTCCTGTCCCTGGCCGAAGTGAAGGGCTACCGGGTTCCGGATGAGAACGGTCCACCGCCCCTCTGGTGCATGAGACCTCTCCCCCTGCTGTACTCTCACATCCAGGATGTTTACTGGGATGTGGGCTTCCTGCGCTACTTTGAGCTGAAGCAGATGCCAAACTTCGTTCTGGCTCTACCCATGGCCGCTCTCGGCATAATGGCAGCGTACGCATATTTTCAAGCCAATCCAGAAATGTGTCTGAGACTCGGACTTTGGGAGACGGGCGCAAGTAAAGGACTTGACAAACCCACACCGGGATTTTTCAACTCCAGAGTGTTCGTTTATGTCGTTCATTCGACTGTGCTTCTGGTGTTTGGGACATTGTGCATGCATGTGCAGGTAAGTGAATAATGTGAGCACCTCCTTGTGGAACTTCACATGTCCGTGTGTGAGGAACGACTGCTGATTTCTTCTCATTCCCATTTTAAATCTACACTTCTAGGTTCTAACCAGGTTCATGGCCTCCTCGTCCCCCGTGCCTTTCTGGATAAGTGCTCACCTGCTCCTCCTCAATGAGCCGCTTCTTCATCGAAGGAAAACGTCGAATCCCAACGTGCAGCTACAGACGCATTCCAGAAACGGATGCAGGCACACGCCTCTGAACCCCATTATCGCACTGCTGCCACACTTTAAAACCTGTTCTCCCACCACGCAGAGCATCCTGGGATACTTCCTCTGCTACTGGGTGCTGGGCCTGGCACTGCATTGTAACTCCTTGCCGTGGACATGACTTAAGAGATCACTCTGTCCTTTTAAATGTAATGTGTCCATGTACGACTCCAACACGCATCATATGTTGAATGACACACGGATATCTTTTAAAGTACATCATCAATGTTCCATTTGTGTTTCATTCCGGCAATCGTTAAAACTATTCGTTGCAGTAGCATTACAATATATAATGATCCCGCTCAGTCTTACAAAGAAATTACACAATTACATTATTACATTTTTGATGTTGATTCACTCATGCAATAATCAACCAATTTAACTTAAACATCTCATTTTAATGTCTTTGAAAACAAACTATCAAAATGTACAATATTTCTGAAGCTTAGTTGAACAGTCTGGTTGTAAATTATTGGAAGACTGGTTGTACTTGACAAACTTTTCAATTTATTGCTTGAGACTTGCTGAAGCGTAACATTTTCATTTAATTTATAATTTGATATAGCTCTGCATGTTTGGAAGAAATATTCCAAGATCTAGTTTGAGAATGTTTGAATATGGATGAGAAAAAAATAAAAGGTTTTGTTGCTGTCAACAAATCTTCCATTTAAGTTTTATTTTCATATAAAGGTAAACTCTTTTCTCGAGGCATTAATGTAAAACTACTACAGTGTTTTTTTTGTTTTTTTTAAGAACCAAAGTTACACCAGCAAGTTTGTCCCTAAATCATAGATTCAAATAATTGTAATAAATCCAAACCAATTATGTGAATTTATGTTGCCGGTTTTCTGTGTTCAAGTTTTATGTTACTGTAAAATCACGTCAAGTTACCTCCAATTCTTACAGATCTCTCTTTAATGCCACTGGAGACGGCTATTACTCCTAAAACTGTTCAGTCACTGACAAACTCCGTGAAAAACACTCCATACGGAGAGCGTCAGATTACTGGTTGCTCTGTGCACCAAATCGCAGGAAAATCTGCTTTTGGAAAACTGGGGAATAAAATGTGTTAAACAGGAAGGTAATCCAGGCACCGTTACATCTTAAAACAGGTAACAACAGAGGAGAACTGTGTAAAAGCCTTTATTGCAACGATAAGTGATCTAAAAAAGCCAACCTGTTTCCACACCTGCCAGGTCTTCATCAGGGAACTAACAGGAAAATGTCTGTACCTATACGGCAGGAAATAGTGTGAGCCGGATAATAACAAGTCATATAAAACCATTTCACAATGAAAAGAAGAACCAATATGAGATAATAGCCACATTCCTAATCAAGTACCCCAACCACTATTAAAAACAATACTGTCCTGTTGCATGCAGCATAATATTGCACCTTTTACCTCCTTGCAATGGTTAAAGAATAAAAGGTGCATTATTTATTATTAATGGTGGAACGAGCTCTCTGAAGACACCAGGACCGCAGAGAGCCTTCACATCTTCTGCCGCAAACTAAAGACACACCTCTTCAGACTCGACTAAAGACTAACAAATTGTAGCACTTAAATTGTACTTGTAACGCCACTCATCTATAGCAAATTGTAAATTGGCTTATTTGAGGAAATTGCACTTTCTTGTTTCTTGTTCTTCTGATGGTTGTACCCTATGGTTGAATGCACTTAATGTAAGTCGCTTCGGATAAAAGCGTCTGCTAAATGACATGTAATGTAATTTAGGACTCATGAGCATCTAATTTTGAGGTTCCTGATTGGATCCATTTCAGGATCCCTTTGTTCACCCTTCTCTCTCCAAGCTCGTTAGAGAGCTACATTGGAAAAGGCAGTTATGAATATTATATTCCATCCCAGCCAATAAATCCCCTTGAGTCCTACACACTGTTCCCTTCAGAGCCTGAGAAGTGGCCATTATTTCACATCCCTCGAGCAGAGTCCAACACATCATTTTGCTTAAACACACACAAATGCCACGGATGAACCCATCTGCCCCTTTCACACTCACGATTTCCAAAAGTGGCATCGACTCAGAAGGTTTTTCCCGGCAGGACAAAGCTGGAACCACACTGGATAATGTCTCAGTTGACATGCACACAGAACACTGGCCCCAAACACTTTAACCAGTGTGACCATCACCTGGTGCACGGCACCACAGACTCTCACCATGGTAACAAGGGCTTTGTGGTTCACTGTCAGCATGTTGGTAGGTAGAAAGCCATAGTTATGAAACGCTCCGGAGAAGCATGCAGAGACACGTGGGGTTCAGACGGTTTACTTATAGCGCTGAGAACCCACAATGAGTATTAAGAAAGAACAGATGATCAACCGGTTGTTTGGGTTGGGCTCTACCCGCATGCCAATTTGCTAAATGCAATGTGCTCGCCTGTCTCGCTATTTGTGGTCCAGAGACCTTTTTGACGTGTTGTTTGGAGCAGCTGACCTTCCACTTTCCTAACCAACTTAAATATCGAATATACTTAACTGGTAAATGGCATGTCGACTTCCTATCTATCAGATGTAGACAAAGACTGAAAACAGGCTCAGCAACAGTTTTAGATGCACTAGGCCGATGACAAATCTCCTCTGTCAACACTGTGCATCTGAGTTTGCAGCACGCGGGTCAGATCTGCTCCTCTGAGCCGATGAGAATGATTAATGATCCAAACTAATTACCACAGGTTCACTTTGAGTCTAATCAACCTATACAATACCAACGATCTAAACCCTCCCAGGTCTGTGTCATCCCCGCAGCCCCTAAAATACAAGGCAATGCTGAGGATGCTAACCATTAGAATTATATGGCCCTAAATAACGGCAAAACCAAAGTAACGTAGGTTAAAGAATTATGTTTACACTTCAGTTATATCTTCGATTCGGACTTTTATCAAGTAAAACACAGCACCGGGAGCCGCTTATTTCGATGCGCACCGATACTTTGAGGCGCTGTTGTTTCGACGCTGATCTACAAATCATCGACGGTCTCACGTGACAAGCGGCGAGTGCTGCGTGCCTACGTCATCGTCCTCCCCGTCACGGCGACGGCACGCGAAAAAAAAGGGAAACATAAACTGCTACAAGAAGCTTGAGCCGAAGCCCGTCTCTTGAATTAAGCCACTGGTAACGTCGATATAATACAACCAAATAAGTATTCGTGTTTATGAATGGCTTCAATTTAGCTATCGAAGATGGTGGTTGAACTTCAGATAAGTTTGGAACGGATTCAGCTCGTAAAACTCTGCTTAGGAGAAGACGGTTCCTGCCGGTTCGTTAGCTAGCTAGCTAGCTAGCGTTAGCTTTCAGAATGGGCAAATGAACACAGACAGAAAATATCAACGTACAAATGACTGAAACCCGAGAGTACAGCCCCTCGATAACGTGGCGGCAAACGAGAGCTTTGTGAGTGCCTTTGAGCTACACCCGTACCTCGTCGTTCCCGTTTACCGTTAACGTTACACGATGAAGAACTGCGAGTACCAGCAGATAGACCCGAGGGCGCTGTCGGTGTCGCCCTCGTCCGTCCAGAACCACACCGAGAAGAAAGTACAGCGATTGCGGAGGAAATGGGAAGTGTTCCCAGGGAAGAACCGCTTCTTCTGCGACGGGCGGATCATCCTGGCCAGGCAGAGCGGAATCCTTCCCGTGACACTGGGCCTTATTGTTGTCACTTGTGGCCTTTTCTTTGCGTTCGAGTGAGTAACTAGCAACGCTCCTCTTTGTAGGTTTCTTCCCAGTGGGCCCTGAAGGCCGCATGGAAGGTTCATGGTTGAAAGTGTGTGTGAACCATGTAAAACCAGACTAACTGAAACGGACTCTGTTCTCTTACAGTTGCCCTTTCCTAGTAACACATCTGACCGTCTTTATACCTGTGATTGGTGGGGTTCTTTCCTTGTTTGTGGTCACCTCCCTGCTGAGAACCAGCTTTACAGACCCAGGCATCTTACCCAGGGCCACCCCGGACGAAGCAGCAGACATAGAGAAGCAGATCGGTAAGGCACTGCCCTCAGTCCCACACCAGGCGGGGAACAGATGGGGTGAAAGAGCTTCGCCATGGGGGGAGTGGGGGACTCTGAGGGATATGTTGTTGTTGTTTTTTTAACTTGACCTAATCAGCTTACTCAAAAAGCCAGAGCTAGATTTATTTGTGTTGTTGATTATTTCTTTTATTGTATCTATAGTGCTTATTAGGTTTACTGAATTCAAATAATTGTAATAAATCCAAACCGATTATGTGAATTTATGTTGCCGGTTTTCTGTGTTCAAGTTTTATGTTACTGTAAAATCACGTCAAGTTACCTCCAATTGAAATGTGCCATGTTGCAGTGAGTCTCTCCCCTTGTGCTTCTCTATTTCAAGATAACTCAGGATCCTCCACGTATCGCCCCCCTCCACGAACCAAGGAGATTCTCATCAACCAGCACGTGGTGAAGCTCAAATACTGCTTCACTTGTAAAATGTTCCGCCCCCCTCGGACGTCCCACTGCAGCCTCTGTGACAACTGTGTGGGTAAGGATTCGGTGTAGAAGTTACCAGCGTTTGCCAACCGCACTAATTGCACTCGATGACTTGATGTCATTGTCGAGCGGAAGGTACCATACTGCTTGGCTGGTAGATTTCCAGTTTTCTTTGCACAACAGTTTTCTTCAATGTTAATCCATGGGTCTGTCTGGACGTGACCGCATCATAAAGAGGGAGCTACAAAAGCTAATTCTGGCCAAGTATTTCCAAATCTTAAATTGACATTAAGTGTACGAATCTGTTTTTTTTTTTTTTTTGGTTGTATTAAGTGAAAAGTTCACACCGATTCCAGAAGAAGAGTGATTGGGTTTAATAATATGTAACGTACATATTATTACTAATCATACAACTAACTAAAATAACATATTATTCTTTACAACTGCGGTAGAAAAGCCTCTGATCTCTGTATACGTTTTTTTTTTTTACCCTCAGAACGATTTGATCACCACTGCCCGTGGGTGGGAAACTGTGTGGGCAAACGCAATTACCGTTTTTTCTATAGCTTCATCATCTCTCTGTCATTTCTGACATCGTTCATATTTGGCTGTGTCGTCACGCACATCACGCTGCGTAAGTATTCTCCCAATGTTTGAAGACCCAAATGCACTGGGCATGATGTTCTTGTTATATTACCACAAACTACTTTAAAATGACTTGATTTTGGAATTCCCTGTGTCTCTTTCCAGGTTCTCAAGACGGTAAAAGTCTTATTCAAGCCATTCAAGAAAGCCCTGCCAGATATCCTTTTGCACATATCACATTTTCATCTAGTCCACCTGTTTATCTGATCCAGGCAACCAATATGGCATATTGGATATGCAACCCATATACTGCCAAGAAATAATTCACACTGTTGACGAGGCATTTCCCGCTGCTGCTCCTCAGCCTAAGCCCATTAATAGGATCAGAGGAGTTGGCATCCAGCAAAGCAGTGCTTTAAAGCACACGGCTCCAGTTGAAGGTCTGCTGCCTCATGCTCTCATGAGAGCATGATGAGAATATAGACGGTGTGACTCCAGACTGTTTTCATTGTTATCCTCATGGATGCACAATATGCAATACGCAAATAACAGTTGGGTTTCATAATACATTCGCAAAGTCCTTACCTACACGCACACAGAGCATTGTGATTGATTTTTAATAAACAGTTGTTTGTCTCAAATGACCATTGGGAATGGTGACATTATCTTGCCTTGACTCTTGTGATTGCACTGTGGTGGAGTTGGTGATTTGTTTCTTCTCCATCTGGTCCATTCTGGGCCTCTCAGGCTTCCATACCTACTTGGTAGCCTCCAACCTCACAACAAATGAAGATGTAAGTGCTCATGTCCCATTCCCTGATTACTACAATAGACTTCATTCAATAACTGATTTTGGCTTTCTTTATTCATTCACTGTGCAGATAAAGGGCTCTTGGTCAAGTAAACGGTGTACAGAGGAGTCGGGGAACCCGTACAGTTACAACAATATCATGACCAACTGCTGTGTGACGTTATGTGGGCCGATGCCTCCGAGGTGAGTGGAGAGGAGGCTTTGTACCACACGCACATTTCTCAGTGTCAGCGATGGCATCACGTACAGTCCATGTTAAAGTGCATCCTAACGTGCTCCTTTTGGTTTCTTCTCTCTAGTCTGATTGACAGAAGAGGTTTCCTTCCTCTTGTTGCGGCATCCCCTGCTACAGAGACGGAGCTGCCTCCTTTCCCGGTCAAGAACGACACAAACATGGTAGGATGAACCAGCGCGTGGTCCCTTCCCTGACCCCAACTGTCCCGTACGTCCTGTGATGCTGCAAGGTTTCCTCCCCCAACCGCCCTGTGCCTTTCCTCTCTGTGTCCACGTCTCCACCCACCAGACTGTTTGAGTGGCCCACGTGCAGCCCTTTGAATCTGTGCCCACGTATGAAACCTGTGTGCAAAAAACCAACTAAGCAGTGCATATTTTTTTACTTGTGAATAACTTGTTGGGTAGTAGTATCACAGGCCCAGCTTAAGATGGATTATCCACACTAGAAACAATGACGTTGGCTAATTACTACTGAGGCCACTTGTAACTCTGTCTAGCATCACCGAGCAGTTAAAAACGCATAAAAGTGGTCAAAGTTTTTACAGGTAGAAGTGCAAGCATTTGTTGAAGTGGTCATTGAGCTGCTGAGTCAGTCTGCTGCACATAAACCGTGGTCCCTTTGTGCTGTGGGACGGTACACCTGTTCACTGTGACACCTTTTCAGCTTGGACTTTAAATTGAACACGTTGCTGCATCTACCTCCGTGTTACATTACTACTGGGGTTGCTTGTATGTTGTGGTGCAAACAGAGGACTTGTTTACTGCCTTTTCAGGAGTTTTCAATCTTATTTTGTATTTGGTTTATCACTTTATTAGCACTTTATCACAGATCATTTGTGACATTTGTTATTTGATTTGGTCAGCAAGTGAAGTATATTTTTATCTGTATATTTTTCTTTATTTTCTTAACTCAACGTTTTACCTTTACATACAGCTACTTACCTAAAAAGTGTTCTTTTGTGTTAAATAAACTATTTTATAATTGTTACTTGTATTTTGTTTTTGGACTTTGCCTTTTTTGTTTTATTTTTTCAAATCTGTGTCTGACTGCAGGTGTTTAAAAGTTGCATTTCTACCATTTCAATAGGTATAAACATGTATGTATTCAGGAACATTTGTTCTGAATGTCTGTCACTCCATTGCGAGATGCACGATCTGACACCCGGGTGTTGTACTGTACCATCCCACCCTGCCAGGAGGAGACCTGTCAGGACTTTGCTTTGTCCTGCACAGCCTGAAGGGCGCTGCTGCATGTAGACGGTCGATGGTAAGAGTGTAGGAGAAGAGCTCAACGCTGCACCTCCTTCCCCAACCATTCACTGTCTTCTTCCACACCGTACCGTCGTACTTTACCAGTCATTTCCCTGCAAACACGTACATGTGCATGCTTCGCTTCCATCCATTCACTCCTGACATCTCTGTTGTTGGATGAGCGGTTTCTTTCTCGTCTGTGTGTTGGGGTGCCAGAAGAAAACGGGAAAGAGCTCCTCCACGTGTCACACTGTCCTGTGTTGCATTGCTTGCCTCTAACTCCCTTCTGTGCCTCCATTCAAGTCTTTTGACAATCATCAGGTGCTCTCGTTCTCGACCAAATCATTTGACTCACTACGCCTTTCCGGATATGTCTGTGATGTTTTTTTTTGTTGGTTTTTTTTTTTACATTGCCCCTCACCCATTCATAACACAAACTGGCGATGTTTGCCCGCCCCCCCTTCCTGTCTCTTGACTTCTTTATTTGCTCCCCTCCACGCAGTGGACTAAGAGCACCAAGGACGTGCTGGAGAGGCTGGTTCGCTCGCTCGACTCCCGTGGCCGGTGCCCTCCCGGCGCTCCAAAGACGACCCCCGTGGCCGTAGAGATTTCCGCCGCGGCAACGCCTCCCGCCGAGCGCTCACCGCCCACCGGTTGCTCTCGACAACACGCCGGCCGGCACACGGCGGCGGCTCCTTGCCCCCCGTTCGCCAGAGGCCGCGAGAGGAGGGACTCTTTTCAGTCCAGCAACCCGGCCTTCCGCCTGGCTTCGCCCTCCCCGTCGCTGAGCCGCACCACCTTTATTCTGGGCGAGGCGCCTGACGTCGGCTTCATCCCGCCACCCTGAACGCGCTCGGCGACCACACAGCGCTGCTCTGCCACCACGCGGGTTTTTGGCTTTTGCATCGTGGTGGTCATGCTGTGAGTTGCACCTGGGTTTCTTTTTCCTTTTCCTTTTTTGTATCACCAATGTCGTACTAAACTATACACGTCCTTCGCAGTGAAGGGAAATCTTAGTAATACTTTGAAGCACAATAGAGATATTTTTTAACCACCTTTTTATTAAGACACCCAGAACATGCCTCCACACCTTCCGCCACAGGGTTTGAGTTCTTGCAAATATTTTATGCAGACAAACGTTTAGATTTACTGAACAGTGAGCCGTTTCAGGGTTATCAACTCCAACGTTGGCCTTACGAAATATCCCATCATTTCTTGTCATTTTTACCTACATCACCTCAATATCATCCGGTGGAAGCAGCTTGACGGGGGTTTGCATTTTTTATTACATTAGTAAAGTTTGCATTTCCAGGCGTTGCTGTATTTTCTAGTCAGTTCTGCATGTTTATATCAGTGAAATGGTCAGTATTCTTTCTTTAGGGGTCTTATCATTGAAAGAGGACATGTAAAAACGGGCAAAAGTGAGTGAATTGGTCCAGACATCTTTTCACGTGTGACTGATACTAGTTATCAAATAGTTCCTTTTGATATTTAATCATTTCCATATTTGTGTCACTTGCATCAAAATGTGCTGCCGCCCACCAGGGCTTAGATTGCAGTATTTATGTCTGACACACCTTTTTCCTATTAATGTGCTTTACTGTGAGCTGTCTGTTTGTTTTCTCGCTGAGGTCTCGCCACATGCTGGTTTCCATAGCTGTGACCTCTTGGTCTCCTTTACTGTGTGAAACCGAACCCTCTGTGTTGGTGGACAACAGCACTAGCAGATAGCAGCAGATAGTTTGTGCCACCAGGGGGCAGCGTGCGAGTACAGATCCCCCAGTCAGAGGACAGTTAGAGGAAAGGCCTTTGGATGGGATATTTATTTTTGAGTGTTGACGCTGTACAAAGGTTGTGGGTTTGTGAAGAACAATGTGGTCATAGTTAGTTTAGTGGGTCGTTCATGTATCCGTCTGCTTCAAGACCCGTAGGTTGTTTGTATATTGTTTATTTACAAGCAGTGCTTGTATGAACAAACTTGTTTTGTATTTTGTAGGATGTGACAGTGGATCTGTAACATGTGGTCAATAAAAAAAATAACGATTTTTTGTTAATTTCTGGCGTTTTTGTTCTGTTTTTTTATTTTTAGATTTTAAAATCTTCACTCAATAATAAAAAAAAATAAAATCCAGACTCCCCAATGGAGCTGCTTCTGTTGCGTTTTGCACAGACTGACTGATAGTATTACTATTGCGCAATGGGAACAGTTCAATGTACAGGTCTAACAGGCTATTTTATATTACTATATGAATGACCAGAGATGCACTATCACCAAATAAAAGTATTCCCCCCCCCCCCCCCCAGTTTATTAGGTATCTGTTATCATTTGACTTCAAAGCAGTCGTTGTCGAGGCAAGTCGTTATACCTTAATACGTTACGCCAACATTAAACCCAATGTTCTGGCTCGCTCGGAGAGAATGAGCTGATTCACAGCAAATTTTCAAAGAAGGGAATTATAAAGTGGTCACATAAGTGGTCATTATAGAGACTCCTGGTCTAGTAGGACACTTTCACTTGGCCTGTTCCTTTTTTTTTTTATTGAACAGCTGGGGAAGCCACGCATTTCACTCCCAACTAATAAATTCCTGTTCTTCAAATAAATAATCCGCTGCCCGTTTACCCCCGGTTGACCTCTGCTCTGTGAGTCATGGCGCTCGTTCTTCTTTGGGCCCTGCTGCCCTGTAACCACGCAGCCGTGTGTCACTCTCTCACAAGTCTTTTCCTCATCGTTGGCTCGCCTCACCAGAGCAGAAGTGAAGCACCTCTGTGAAAAAACAAGCCGCTGACTCACAGTCATGGCTGACTCGCAGTCAACATCCCTCGCCGCCGCCGCCGTTAAAGAGCAGAAAGCGTGTCTCCGTGCCGGGTGGTGAAGCTCCATCAGATCGCCCCCCCCCCGGGGCCGAGTGCAGCCAACCAGCTGCCGCCAGGCGCAGTTTGTTGCCGGTGAAAGATGAAACTAGCGGATCCGGTGGGGATCTTCCACGAGGTGGTCAAAATGTCTCCATGCTGGACGTTGAAGCCAACAGGCGTTGATCCGTGTGCACGTTTGCACTCACGCAAACCAGCCGACACTAAACACGATAAAGAATGTCTACGTTGAATATCGTGGGCGACGTGAACACGCCTGTTTATAGAGTTTGTTCGGGGGAATTAAGAATGTTTGTTTATTTCAGAGGCGTCTTTCCAGGGACGCCTCTGTGTGTAACAAGGGAGGTTTTTGGTAGCATATGTGTGAAGACCTAAAAGTCCTTGGGAGCCTTTTAGCACATATAGATCACGCTGGTCTAATGGTACAGCTTATCAAAGGTTGTGGCCGACCATTGCTGTTGTTAAAGATCTTTATGTGTAAGTCTTGATTATGTTGAGCTCCTGAATTATCCCCCCCCCCCCCAAAAAAAAATATTCCCACCATTCCAAGATACCACATTTGCGACATTATGTAATGTGCAGATTAGATCAGCGGATCAGTCAGGCGATGTGAGATTTCTCCGGGTCTTGCAGTGGAAAAACGCCGGCTGTTGCCGCTGGAGTGAAAAGAGCTCCACCTGGAAACCCGAATATGTGCCATGGAGCCGAACTAGAGTGCCAGGGTAGCAGGCAGGCTCAGACACTATCTCAGCACCCATTAGCATGCAGGCTATTGGATAAGGCCTCAATAATGACAGAGAAATGTCTTGACTTCTGCTACACAAACGCAAGTTGATCAGCATGGTCAGAATTCCCTGAAACATGAACCATGTCGACTTCAACCAGTGAGCGTCTGTCTCTCAGTCACATCATAATATCTTCGCGTAGCTCAGGAATCACGGTAAGCATGTTTTGATAAAGTAAATGTGTGTGTAGGTGAATTGAATGGAAAAATGAGAAAACAATAATAGTCAAAATAAGTACAGCTTTAAACAGCTTTTTGTCAAATCAATTATCGGTTATGTTGGTTAATTTGCAGATGGTGATGTAAAAAACTTGCTATATGCACATTAAATAAAAAATTGTTGTTTATGGCAAATTAAATCGCCCCAAATGAAAATTGTACAATTTAAATTTGAGCTTAACAGCTTGGACTGGCGTTATTTTTTTGTTGCATTCTTTTTAGTGTTCATTTTTACAGCGTACTAAGGCTACTGTTGAATACTTGACTAAAATTGCCACTTGTATATCAATTACTAACAACATACAAGAAAATATGTTTTTCTTCAACAATTGAAAGCAACACGCAGTGAGTAAGTAATTGATTTACAAATAGTCATTTTGTAGGTTAAATATTCCAGTAGGTAAAAATATCAGACTACGTAAGACTTTCATTTCATTACTGTGTGCATACACACATTTATGTGCAGGGTTTTGCAGTGACGTGCAGGCCACAAGAAACATCATGTCGGACTTTGCCGTGGACCGGGTTTAAGAATCAGCTGCAATAAAGTGAGATGGTAAAAGCGCTGTTAGATTACGTTGTTGAGTCACTGTATGGACATGACCAAACTTATTCCCTGCTCGGTTAATTCACGGCAAAGGCCACACTGCTGTTTCACGAGGAAGGAACAGGTCAAATACTAATGTTGCTTGTGTTATTGTTAAGAGCAGCGAGGTAAATGTGAGAAAGGCAGCAAATAAAGTGCTTTGCAGTAAAACACGGGATATTGAAAAGTGTCTGAAAATGTCTGAGACTGCGGGCTGGATGTCGAGAGGCTCCTGTTGCTGCCAATAGTTCTACCGTATGCAACTCGGAGGGGCTTTGGACCATGTGTGCAGCATCCCCGTGCCTGTTCCCAGTTACAACATGAATGTCATCCTAAAACCTTGTGTGAACCTGTCAAAACAAGCCATATTCAACAGCTTCCCCTTTTAAATAAACAGTCCCAAACTCCTGCCGTGAATTTAGAACCGTCTGATCATCCATAAATTGATTTAATTAGTGCGGTGCGTTTATTTGATATCACGGTTTTTGTTGCTCTTGGAACCTCCAGCTGGCTCCCTCTGGCCCAGCGCTCGATGGGATACACAGATGGCCGATAATGCTTCCAGGAGCAAGATTAAAAACATCTGACGATCTGAGAGGACGTCCCGCTAACCCATTTTTATTACTGCCTGCTATTTTCAGAGCATGTATGATTGTGACCTTAGCAGCTATTGTCCTGGGGGGGGGGGGGGGGGGGGGGCGGCTTTGTCTTGCGGTAGTGCTTCACCCCAAAGGTGTCCAGTAAATCAACATAATCGCTTCCCAATGTGTTAAACTCTTTACAGCCCCTCAGTTTGACTTATTCTTACAGCTACTGGATGGGGGGTTATGAGCAGGATTTCTGGGAATGAAATCAGAGCTTGCTGCTAAATAGGGGTTCCCTCTTACTGCTGGTGAAGAGCCAGTTCTCTTCTCTGGTTCATTTTCACATGCATGTGTTGAGAAAATTACACAACAGAAGTTTTATGATCACATTTTGTGTACTTCTCTTGTGTATGCAGCTGTCAACTTGTTCCCATGTCCCTGTAGTGCAGTTGATATGACTTCATCAGGGGAGAATCTCACCAGGTTGAGAACCATTCATCTACCAACACCAAAGCTGAGAAGCCAATCCAACCAGGGCGTATTTCTTTTATGTCAAGTGTTTGACACTGTAGGATGCAACAGAGACCTTAAATGGAGAGCAGTTGCACAACATGATTTAGGCTCCGGGGGAAGGACGCCCCAGTCTAAGTAAGGACGTCCCCGACATACAGATGGAGGTGAGGGTGTTTTATTACCAGGGACATGCCTCCCTTCCACACATGCTCTTATACGAGCCAGAAGCAGAAGGAAACGTATGCATGACTCACCGCATTTCTCTGTTATCTCACACTTCATTCATTGGGGAAATTTTACTTGCTGAGTTCATTTCTTTCCTTTCCTATTTGTGCGCTTTTGTGTAGATCCATGTTTCTAAATAACAACTGCCATTCGATTCACATTACTTCACCTTCAACAATGTTTTGACATGTCACACAACCTCTGAGTAAAGTGAGCCGAGCCTTTCGTAACACCCAAAGCCTAAGACTATATTTGACCGTTGAGCTTTGGATTGCTTCAACTGCAATAACCTCTCGTTTGCAAAGAGACAGTCAAAGCTGTGACATACCTCTGGACCCGCAGCAGGAAATGGTAGAAAATATTGTCACGGCTCTCAGATGAGAAAACGAAACTTATCCTAGAACATGAAACCATCTCCAAAATGACTCACTGGATCTTAAAAGGTCTAGGTAACAACAGTGCAACATAAGAAATGGTTTGATTTTAGAGCAACATTAGCAGCAAAAGAACAAAACAGATCAACATCAATTTGTAATTTGCTTTTTCTCAACTGAGTATTTTTCCATTTTAGTGCGCGACTGTGGACAGAAGAGACGAAGTGGGAGCTGATGTTTGATGCCACTCGAATCATTAGTGCATTTTTTTTTTTTTTTCCAGCAGCACACCGGTCTCCTCTGCCAAACACTACTGTAATCAATCAAGCGGGCAGCGGAGAGAGTCTGACGTCAGAAGCGCGGCTGCTTGCGTAACCTCGCTCAACTGTCCCACATATATTTGTCGTCCAAAGCAATCGAGGGAAGTAAACTCAAGCTCTCTTATCAGTCACTCTGTCCACCTCAGGTTTAGGCCCCGTCGTGGGGGTCCAGCCTGACTGGTCAGCTCAACCTGGCTGAATATACACAGGTTATCTGCAGCCATTGTAGAATCAGCGTAATAGAATTTCACTTTTTATCTATTGACAAAGTCAAAGGAGATTTGAAACAAATGAACATGCAGTGTGATGTCGGCCATGCTTTGTATCAGCAGTGGGTGCGTCACTATTTTAGCTAAAGCAAAACTGTCCACAGTCACCGATGAGGCACACTCTAATAATAGCAAAGAATTGTCTTCTAGTGTAACATGTCCTCAGTGAGTCTTCTCGGGGGAAATAATTAATTTATGTTGTAGTAGACCCTGTCTGACAGACTAGAGCTTCATAACTTATCCTGCGCGACAGGTGGAGCGTTATCTGTCTTCGCCTGATACGTCATTGTGACACTCGACTGCTTGTTGTTTGGCATCATGGATTTTCTGCCAGGCTTTTACAACGCGCCGTGACGTCCAGCCAGCCCACGAGAGAAAAGCCAGTTCCTCTGCGCTGCTCCTTGTCCTGTCGTGGCCTCGAGCCAAAGATATATTTGACAATAAAACAGCACTTTCTGATTGCGTTTGCGTGTGAGCACAAAAACAAAGACAGAACTTATGATCATTAATATAGTTTCCTCAAGACTATCACATTGTTTCATAATGTTTACACGGGTAGGACTGGAAAGTACGCCTGTCTAATGCACCATTTGTTAAAGGTGTGTTTAAATACTGGCCACCTCACCGCGCCCACTAGACTCACAGTCTGAGTTGTCATGGCTGCGGCAGGATGTCAACGTGTGGGATAAACAGAGGATCCAGTGGCTTTAACAAAAGGTTAATTAAACACAAAGCAGTGAACGCATTTTTTTCCTGTGTGCGTGCAATTTGTGTGGATCGCTGTTGTTCTGCTGCATAAGTGACTGCACATCTGTGTGACCTCCCTCTGCCATGACGCTCTGATAATAACCTGAGAATGTCAAGTGGCTTAACATTTATCTCTTGTCGCTTTTCTCTCTTTTCCAAGTGTTTTGCATTCAGGTAGATTCTAGTTCTGCTCCAACGATAAACAGCTGCCACATGGATGGTTATTTATAGACTTATGACGCAGATATCTGACATCGGCACTTGCCAGGCCCCTCAGCCTCTACCCAGCTGCCCGCCAACCGAAGCGGATGCTGTTGCCGGGGAAACAGGATTATGTTGACATCACAGGATTTGAAGCAATCTTCTGCAAAGAACAAATTTACAATACGCCCACAATCCCGACCTCCCGGAGGCTCCTGAGACGCAGTCATCTTCCCGCTGTGTGCTGTGGACAGTGATGTGAACTAAAAACAAGCAAACATGTGTTTAGGGAAGACAAAATGCGTAAGACTGTGTGCCTGCCTCTCTGTGTTTTATTGCTCCATCACTAAAAAACCCACACAGATCAATCAGGAAATGGACTTTACTCTGTTGTTATCAATTCACTGGTGCACTGGTGCAACAGACCGTGTGGACATGTATGATGTGTGATGGATTTTATAAATGAGGACACATTTGGGTCATTTGGGACATATTTAAGTTTTCACCTGTATTGTTCGCAAATTACTTACTGGCAAAGTCTTCTCACCACTTAAAAGGCCAAGTTCTCTCTTGTTTCAGGTCCTTCGTTACTATATTTGAACATTTATCAGAGCGCACATGATAGGATAGGAAATATGCAGGAAAGACTGACAGGGAAATCAAAAGAATTTAACTGGAAGAGACCGAAAGCATCTGACAGCTAAACAAAGCAACCCAATACACGTGCCATATTTCACTCAAGTCTCACTGTTTTATTTAATTAAGGTGGACCATTGCATACATTACATAAAAAGCTGACATTGTGTTCTGTTCAGACCAGAGGAATGTCTGTATCTGCACCAAAAACAAATAAAAAAGCACTCTGCACCATAGATAAGGAAGCAGAGTGGAAAGAGGGAGCAGGGAGGTATCTGAAAATGTAAATGTGAAGCTTAAAGGGCATCACAGGTTATCTGAGCCCTTTCATGTCTCCCTGCACAATCATGAGCTAACTGAATGAACGATTGTCCGTAGGAATATAGCCTTTACTTTTCCATTGGCTGTATGAACAAACAACTCAAAGAAAAGGGCTACCCTACTTTACACAAGGCCGTTTACTAAAAATGATAAGAGGCCATAAAAATGTTTGACCATCATGAACGTTTTAAAGGTTTAATAGAGTACTACCATAGATTACATCGCAGTTAATAAACACCTCCTGGCTTTGAATGATTGCATGTAAAGAGAGGTTTCCACCGTGTAATGAAACAAATATACAAATTATGTTTTTTGCATCTCATTTTTAAAGGAAACTCTCCTTGCGCTGATTTAGTCCGAAACCCTTGGATAACTAATTTACAAACATTTCCTATTAAGTTAATTACACAATAAATATCGATGGTCCAAACACTTAATAACTAGGCATCTGTGTACCACATGCTAAATGTAATCATAATGGAGGGAGAAATAAAGAGGCAGTGCTACTAGAAGCTAGCTAGCCTAGCTTAGCAGGCTAAAACAAAACGCCGTCTCTTCTCTTCCTGACCCACTTCTACATCATGTGGTTAAGTTACCTTCATATGACATATTTCAATTATTGGTATTAAATTTATGTTTAAGTATGTCATTGGTTTCAATAGACAAGACAGCTGACGGTGACATTCCTGTGTTTCCCTGAGAAATATAAGACATAACATGCAGGCCTGAGTTGATGCAAACACCAGGAACAATGAATGCAGAAATGCTTTGACCTTTGACTTTGTCACGATTAGATAGTTTTAACTGCTCAAGCAAATAAACATGCAGGTTGTGTTTGGTCAGCTGTAATCCGCCATCGGACATTTATACCTAGATTACCAAATGCTCATTTCTAGGATTTCTTCGGTCTTATCGACAGATAACTTTGTTAGAAGGAAAAACCCTTTCTGCGCGCTCCCGGTGCGCACGCGCGCAGAGCAGAGGGGAGGAGCTTGTCTAGCGCGTCACGCACGGGGTGTTCCCTGCAGACAGGGCGTCCACAATCGACGGCCAAACACGGCAGCCAATCACAGGGCTCATGCTAATGAGGATGCTTTAAACCTCCTTATGAATCGGTGCTGCGCGCATTGATCGGATTTCAGCGGCGCACACCGGTGAAGAAAGAAAAGCACCTTCTGATTCAACAAAGTTCATCTACCGCTCCTCCTCCTCCTCAGCGACAGGACCTCCTCGCCACCGACATCCACGGGACTATCTCACTTGTTTGGGCAGAGAAAGAGCTTCAGCTGAGAGGAAGCGCTCATTCACGTCCTGCTCCTTTATTTTTCCTACCTTTTATTTTTTGTTCTTCTCCATAAAAAAATATACCCGCCATGTCTTGCGGTGACACGTCGGAGCAGGATCGGCGGTTCTGCGTTTTGTCTTGGGATCAGGTGCGGCGCTTGGACTCGATCCTGGGGGAGGCGATCCCCATCCACGGCCGCGGAAACTTCCCCACTCTGTCCGTGCAGCCGCGGCAGATCGTCCAGGTAAACCGCGCTCACCCACCAAACTTCATCTCACTGTGATTAACGCAAGAGGGGAAGTCACCCCTGTAAGACCCCCGGTGGTCTCCAAACCCGGGATTTAACCTATAAACGGTGTTATAAAAGTTATTTGTATCCTTCCTGGCTCCACTCTCTACAATTAATTCCGTGGTTATTCCCTCAAAAACAGTCTTCTTCATTCTAATTAGTCAACCCCCCTTCCTCCCCCCTCCTCCCCCTGGTTTGACTGTACGTGTCTGAAAAGGGACACATGCCATTGTCCCCTTTCAAAGCCACTTCTACGTTGTGGCTGGCTCACATTTCACTTCTCCTGCTGTGTGGCAAAAATAAATGCCACAGTGGACATAAAGATCCTGAGCTGGAGAATCCTTTTTTTTCCCTCTCTCCATCTCATTTACTCATTGACTTATTCAAGACGAGCTCCACGCGTATTCGAAGCCCAGAGCTTCATGGTTGTGGTCGTGGAAAAGATGAACGCTCCATTGAGCGAGCAGGACACTTAAAGTTTGAGCCCCAAATGTGGAAACCCCTCAGCACTTTATTCTGCTCAAATCGGCCATCTACCATACCACGGCAATCAGCAACTAAGCCATTTAGCCTAAATATATCTATATATCTATAGATATAATAGATTTTGAGGATGTAGTTGTGCCTTTCATGTTTTGCATCACAAGCGGCATGACTGAGAATGTGGACCTTGGTCCCACTGCAGGGTTAAGGGGACAAACAGGCCGCAATAACATCCACTGCAGCATCACGAAGTTCTAGAGTCCAAGAGGCTTACAGGGCTGTAACTTTATATCTAAGATAACAACTTCCCAGCCTTCCAGCGTGACACACTCGGTTCCTAAACCCCTTGCTCTTTTCCCCCCAAATTCCTTTTTTTCTTTGTTTTTAAAGAAATTAGTGACATTTGGCTAAATGTGAAGCGCTCAGGGGCGTACCTGTGCTTCTACAGACAGGGGGGGGGGGGACTTAGCCTCTCACTTACAGTCAAGTGTGTATGACTCGTAGCCAGCGGCCAGGAGGAAGAGTGTTGAGTCTGCCCCCGTTCAAACCACAATATTATTGCTTCTGATGGGAATTTGAACCTCATCTGCAGCACTTTATGGATGAATGATTACAATGATACTGCCAAGTTTGCGCGATTACGATCTTATCCGTTCACACACTCCCGTGTGGAGGGTTGACTCGCCTTTTAAATGTTTGTTTGTCCGCAGCCTGACCCAGTATGTATAAATAGAGCCGACTTGTTATCTGATCACCATGGGAGAGAGAGTTAACAGACACTAATCTGAGAGGTCAGTGCCAGTGGGGAGATTTAGGATTGTGTTCAGGTGTGCGACAATCATTTATTCTTCCGGTTTTACATGTATGACCCGTATGCAACCTATTTTCTGAAGCGTAAGATACATTTAACGTCCCTGAGGCAATTTATTTGTTTGGCTTCTTATTTGCATAAGGGCTTAATGAATATGACAATCGTCTTCGATTGGCTTTTTGGACGTGACGTGGAAGCTTTTGCCGTCAGTGAAGAATGTGTGTTTGTGTGTGTGTGTGTGTGTTCTCGGTACAATAGAAAGATGCTCTATAAATTCATCTTCCAGAGTATAGATCATGTCATGAGTCAAGTTATATCCCTTCAGGCAGGTGAGCTGAATATGTGGTCTTATTTAATGTATATTGTGACTGCTGGCAGGGATGTTGGCACAACATGTCCAGCTCTACATAGATCATCCTATTCCACTGAGATGAGGCCGATTAAACATCTCACAGGTCACTGGGACAGAGAAAAGGGAAAATCCACTGACCCGTAATGACCCGAGGTTGTGAAGTCGAGCCTAAAGATGATTGTTTGCGTCGGACACCACTCTGGCTCTTTGGCTTTAGCTCAAACTGAGGCTGATGGCGTTTGGATTGGATTTAAAAGCAGCAATATTGATCTCAGGTTTACAAGCGATTTAGTTCCACTGCTCGTTTGCAACTAGGAGGGCAACTTTTACCACCTTTTTTTGTTTTCTTCATGCAAATAGCACTCGTATAACTTCATGTATTCCACCGATAACGCGCTGCGTCTCCGTCTCCGTCTCCGTCTCTGTTCAGGTGGTGCGGGCGAGGCTGGAAGAGAGGGGCGTGTGCGTCAGAGACGTGAGGCTAAACGGCTCGGCTGCCAGCCATGTGCTCCACCAGGACACCGGACTGGGCTACAAGGACCTCGACCTGATCTTCGGCGTGTCGCTGAGAGACGATCAGGCCTTCCGCCTGGTGAAGGACGTCGTGCTGGACTGCCTGTTTGACTTCCTGCCAGCCGGAGTCTCCAAGGAGCGCATCACGGCACTGACCCTCAAAGAAGCCTACGTGCAGAAGCTGGTGAAAGTCTGCAACGACACGGACCGCTGGAGCCTCATCTCGCTGTCCAACAACACGGGCAAGAACGTGGAGCTGAAATTTGTGGACTCCTTGCGGCGGCAGTTTGAATTCAGCGTGGACTCCTTCCAGATTTGCCTCGATTCTCTGCTGCTGTTCGACCGCTGCTCAGAGACGGCCATGTCCGAGAGCTTTCACCCCACCGTGATCGGCGAGAGCGTCTACGGGGACTTCAGGGAGGCCATGGAGCACCTGTGTCAGAGGACCATAGCTACGCGCAGCCCCGAAGAGATCCGCGGCGGTGGCTTGCTGAAGTACTGCCACCTGCTGGTGCGGGGGTTCACGCCCTCCTCGGAGGCGGACATGAAGCACATGCAGCGCTACATGTGCTCGCGCTTCTTCATTGACTTCTCCGACATAGTGGAGCAGCAGAGGAAACTGGAGGCCTACTTGCAAAACCACTTCTCCGGGATGGAGCACAAGCGGTACGAGTGCCTGATGACTCTTCACCACGTGGTGAACGAAAGCACCGTGTGCCTGATGGGACACGAGCGGCGCCAGACGCTCAGCCTCATCTCCATGCTGGCGCTGAAGGTGCTGGCTGAGCAGAACGCCATCCCCACCGTGACGAACGTCACGTGTTACTACCAGCCAGCTGCGTACGTGCAGGACATCAACTTCAGCAATTACTACATTGCGCACGTGCAGCCGCCACAGCTTTCGCCGTGCGGTAACTCCTATCAGACGTGGCTGCCCTGCAGCTGAACTGGCTGGAAATGGAAGTAGGAAAAAAAAAGAAAGAAATGCAAATAAATTCAAACATTCACGCCAAATGTGACTTAACATGTACTGCTTTACGTCTGATTGAGCCGACGGATACAATTTTCTCACTTTTGTGTTCTCTTGCAAAACATCTGTGAGATTGCTGGTGATTTCTAAGATGATGTCTTCTTTAAGTATTTAAGTCTTCACGAAGCTTTATATACGTTGAAATACATTTTTGAGGGAATAAACATTAAAGCTAGTGTTTTTTTTTACAGTTTGGCTTCATTATTATTAATTTTAATTCCGTACTGGACCAAAGACGTATTTGTTGTTCAGAAAGGGAACGTGGTTATGATCCCAAGTGCCTAAAATGAACCATGAAATGTTCTGAAAAAACATCTGTAAAGTGAGAACTGTGCATTTGGTGTTTTCTAGAGTACTCTGACTATCTTTTCAGGAACAGAATCATTCTTCTTTGTGCAATTAAAAACAGGAAATAAACTACTTTATTTTGTATCCTGGTTATTTTGTTTTAACTGGGCCACAATGGGTGTTGACATCTGCGATTGGACTAAACTAGTCACATCTGGACTGCTTCACCATTCACACGGTCAGCTTGTGTATTCTCACATGCAACAGCTTTCATTAGTAATGACGTTGACTCACATTTTGTCCCCTCCGTTTCTGCATTGGAGGCGTTTCGTCCTGTCGACCACGAGACGGCTCATTCCCAGTAACCGGTGAAATGCATATACTGTCGGCTGGAGTGAGTTGCATTCGTTAAACTGGCCTGGAGATCCGTTACAATCTGAGGACATGAACCATAAGGAGGGTTTTTCAAAAGCACAATGGCCTCTCTCTCCTCTGTGATACTAAAGCCTTTTAACAAAGACTCGCCTGTTCACCCACATTCGCTCCTCTGGAAACTCACTCCTGTTTGCTTGACTGAGTCCTCGTCCATATCATTTTGTTGAAGTAAAAAAGCATCTTGTGCTAGAACGGCCACATTCGTTAAAAGACCGAGATGGTGGAAACGACACAGCTCGTATAGATTATTAGCAGACCTTGGTTCTTTACTGGCCAATATTTACATCTGCCGTGCCAAGTGGAAACAAAAAGAACTTTACCTCGCCGCGTGTGAGTCACACTCCTTCGTTCCGTCTCCACACTGAGCTCCAACTAGATTTCTAAGTTGGGTGTTGAAAGGCAGAATAAGAAGATGTGGTATTATTGGAGCTTATATGCTTATTCATTATCCTTCGTATGAATCTGTTAAACGTGGGGTTTCTGGGAACAGTCCGTACCAGAGCCTTGCTAGAGTGATAGAATGTCAGTTTTTTCAATATAACATTCTTTTACTTACTTACTGTGTTGTATTATCCGGGCAAACCTGCTACGGAGAACCTGCAGAATAATACTCCGCTGCTGAGCCCCATGTGCTGCCCTCTGCATTGAGTATTTAGCCCGCAGCCGCCACCTTTAAGTCTGGAGCAATAGATGGTCTGTGATTAAGCACAGTGGGATTATGAATGAGCGTAACGGAAGCAAAATATGGATGAATAATAAAAGACCATATGTTTTGATATTGGATAATTCTACGACAGCTGTTGTTAATAACACCCCTTTTATAATTTTCAACTTTCAACCCCTGTTTTTTGTTTTACATCTTTTACATCTTGCTCGGGGAGCAGTTAGGAGTTGGCTATTCTTGCACAGGGACACTTCGGCATCAGACACAGAGCAGCCGGGGTTCGAACCGGCAACCCTGCGGTTCCCAGCGGCCCCTCCCTACTCCACGGTTGCACGTGAGCAGATTTGTTCACCTGCCGTGGGGAGCTCTACTCATCTTGGAAACAGTCGGGTGACGTCCTGCGCGGCTCTGTGGAGTCTGAGGCGATGTGCTGTGTTTATATCTTCGCTTGGCCTCGGAGACAGAGACAGATTCTTAACAGATTGAGTGGGAAACTGGTGTGAGGAGTTTGATTCATCAGCATTTTTTCATCAAAGTGAAATACTGCAGCGGACCGCAGGCTTTTTAAGCTCCTCAGCATGGCTTCCACAACTTGTTTACCGTTACAAGTTGGAGCGACTGTGTAATTTTCCATTCACATTCGCTGCTTGAGGTTTTGGATTCATAACAAAATGAGAAGTGCTCCCGTGGCTCATGGGTCAGTTTCGCAAAATGACCGAAAGGACAGTATGTTCCCTACTAGGCTTTTCCAATATTAATTTTCTACAGCGGTTATCCCTGATCATGATTATACTTTCTTCCACTTCATAGATTAACAATATGCTGCTCCAACAAAGAACACAAATGTTTGCATAACACTGGAATAATATGATTTGAAGCACACAGTTCAGCAGTAAACATACTTAAAATGATTTCAGGCAGACTTGAGGCCAACGTTTTGAATCCATCATTCTGGTGATCTTTCATGACCACATGGCTCTGCTTGTTCTGGCAAAATGTCCAAGTCTTATGCGCCCTCTGCACTTTGTTCCTTTTGTGCTGTGTTTGTTGAACGTGATGCATGTCAGAGTGTGTCCTTGTAGCTTTCTTATAATATTTGCACAAAAGTGTTCTGAGTCAAACACTCAGGATTGATACAGATAAGACTTGCGAGACCAATCCCCTGTCAGTGCTGTCTGCTGACCTATTGAATAATAAAAACACCAGTCCGATTAACACAAGTTAGCACGTGGATTTGACAGAAACATAAGCGATTGCAGTTGAACTGACACAGTTGTTGTTCCAGGGATGATAGAGTGTAAGAATTCTCAGACATTTAATTTGGGCTTTAATTTGGAGAGTACGTGTGTGGGCTGAAGTTATGTGCACACATCTGTGTGAAAAGTTCGGTGATGACAGGACGGAGACACAGTAATGACAGAGATTTCACAACTTCTTGCCACACCACAAATCAAACTGGCCCTGTATCTGTGCTATTACCGCCCTTGAAAGAGGATTTATTCAACCAAGGGAGCGATTATAATATCAAGTGTCCATTGGGAGCTTTTAGCTTTGGAACCTCTGGTGCATTATTCATATGATATTATAATATTAATATATATATTATGTTTTATCCCCTCATGCGAGACCCTTTTAAAGACTCAATCCAGATCAAACTAACTCATGAATTGAGGATGTTTTAAATGAAGCTGTATTCTGCCTCTGTGGATGTGACATCATGTCTCAGCTGGACTGAATGATTGGAGCAAGCTGACAGTTGCAGAATAGTTGTTTGTCATTGTCGGTGTGTTGTTTTGTTGCCAGGGCTCTGAGAAATGTCCACAATTTCTTCATGTGAGAAACATTTCAAACACATGTGGCACAGTTCTGGTATTATAGAAAGGTAACCCACCTTTTTCAGTGAGCCACGAAGCCTGCAGTCATAAATAATTGAGCTATCAATTGAAACCGAATATTTCCAATATTTTCTAATATTGAAACACTGAAACATGTGTGACAACATTAGAATCTGCAGAGTAATAAAGATGTCTTGGCCTACAGACTGTTCCACTAAAGCTTTCTTCCACTAAGAAGTCATATGGGTTCTTAGTTGGTTGAATAACAACAAGTAATATATAAGTAAAAAAGTAGATTTAGTGAAGTATAGTACAATTTGAGGTACTGAAGTTATTGTAAACATTGTTCCATTTTACTTTTCACTCCACTACTTATATTTGACAGGCAAAGTTACCTTGCAAATCAGATGCCCCCCCCCCCCATATGTTCAATCGATGGCTCATTGGACCTGTATCAGGTGTTTGGACCTACAATCAGTTTTATCCCCCAACTTTAAGATTGGGGAACACTGAACAAAGGGTAGGTTGTCCATGCATTTATAACAAAACCAACAGAGATTTGTTCTTGGCCACACAGTTCTGACTTTTATATTCTATTAGGCAACATGGGTAAAAACATGTGCGTTTACAAAAACAAAAAATGTACATACATATAACTCAAAGTAAAACCACAACTTTTCATGAATATTTTTAAATATTGTGCTAACGTGGGCTAAACTAAACTGAACTAAGCCAAATGACAATCTTCTAGCGCTCAATAATTTTCTTTAGTTCACAGAAATGCAGGTGATCTAAATTGCCTCATTAATGTCGCAGTAAAAAACAAAAAACAAACGAGACTCAAAACATGGCAACCCACCCAAGTCTGTTTCATTTGTGGTTTAGAATTATTGTTATAAAGCTTTAATTAATCAAGTGGCAACCTCTAATCAGGCATATGAAGTCAATTAAAAGTAGACAAAGAACATGTACTAATAACAGATAACAAATATTGTATCTTCATTCTCTCTTCTGAGATAAAGTGATATAATATTTAACCCCGTTAAAACCCTGAACGGACTTGGATCTGACCGTGTAGCTGGACGGGACACTGGTTTGACTAAAACTGAGACCTGCGCGTGCTCACATCCACGCGCCTGCTGCTTTAGAAAGTGACGTCATGATGGACGAATGGAACATGCTAGAAAATGCCAGTGCAGAGTACAGATAGGACGGCCTCTCCTGGGCCTGTTGGGAAGGGAAGGGTGGAGTTGTTTGAGGTGGTGTGTGTGTGTGTGTGTGTGTGTGTAGGGGGGGTTTCACCAAAATAGCCTGCAGGAGAGAAATTGCATCTGTTATTTTATTTCAGAGTTAAGTAGCGTGGGGGGAGTGCGGGGGGGGGGGGGGGGGGGCTGACACCACAGATCCAAATAGCTGCTGGAGAGGCAAAATAAAGTGTTGGAGACACTCACACAGGGAGAGCCAGCGCTGAGCATTCCTGGCATTACAGCACGCTGACAAACAATCCTAACTTTATCCAGTGAGCCTTGTCAACTGAATGGCTGCAGTGTGTAGAGTTTACCCACCGAGGGGGGGCAGTGTGCCTGATCCTCCACTGCGTCCCAATCTGTCAACTCTCAGATCCTCATCTTTAGTACGCTAATCATTATGTTTGAATTGTTCGTTTGATTGCTATTCTCATGACTAGAGTTCCCGATGGCCTCTTCATGCTCCAAATATTTATTCACCCATAACTTGATAAATGCTGCCGGATACACGATTACAAATACATGCCTCTATTAATAAAACATGATTTGTCAGCTTGCACTACAAAGATCCCAAAGCAAAAAATAACATCTGCCTTGTTCGACTATAAAATAGATTTTATGAGAACACAAGAGCTCAACATGTTCCTCTTTGTGTCAAAGATCAAACCATTGCCTGCAATTCAACCATCATACACCCACACAGCCTGTGCATTGCAGCCATGCCACATCCATCATATTGTTGTCCCGTGTGAGAACAAAGATTGTGTCTTGACCGCAAAAAACAGCCACATCAAAATGTTGTTTTTGTTGTTGTTTAGTGTTTTATCATCTCCAATGATCTTACTCTACTTGAGCTAGACGTTACCACGGAAATTGACAGTTGGCACCACCTTACGCAGAACAGCTATTGTCCAGTCACAGCAAAGCAACCATAAAGTGAACCAGACATCACATGCGATTGAGTCTCCCCAAAAACACGAGAACAGAAGAGTGTAAAATCAGTGTTCGGACGTGCGTGAAATGTAAGACGCCGATCTTGCCATGTTTGCCCACCATAGCGGTGTCCCACGTGGTTGCCACGTGAGCTCCTCCTTTTGAACCTTTAACATCCGTCGGACGTCATGTGGATCCCATCACCAAGGCCCTTTTCACTGATGTCCCCCCCGCCTGCATTCCCCCGCAGGCTGGACAGGAAGTAAAATGTTGAGAGAAGGCCCAGGTTGTGCTCTTCATCAACACTGCTGCTGGAGAAAGGATCGTTTTCAAGACACCGGTGATGCCGCTCAACCCGCCACGATCGGCCTCCCGCCGACAGGATGTCCATCAAGGAAGAAATTAGCATCCACGTTCACGACTGGCCAGACAATTTATAGATGGTTGTGGACGTCAAGAGAAGAAATGATTCCAGTTGCATTTCAAGATTCACATAATTAAATCTAAAAAGAAATATGAGATGGATGGATACATTTTGAGGAGAACAGGATGGCATACAATCATTTATCCTTAGATTATTGACTTTTCTGGTCGCTAGAGCACAAAAACAATAGATTTTCCTATAATTTCTCAAATAAACTTCCAACCATTGAGCTCTGCTTTTTAAACAGTCCCAGACATGCTTCACAAGCATGCTGTTTCCATGGCGTGTTCCAGCTGTTCTGATTATTTTAATTACTGTACTGTCAGTCCGTTTTTATAGTAAGATATAAAACAGAGCAGTTTCCTTTTCTCATGAAATAATTTGGTCCGTTAAAATTTATTGTGAATAGACATGGCATGGCAGGACGCCTCCAGTAATAATAATAAAGAAGGGCTATTTTCCCACATACGATGAGCCCAGTGACTTCGATCATATATTTCATGGGGTGTTGTTTTGGGTCCGGTTATTGTATGCTTTGGGTTCTGTATTTTCCAGTCACTGGTTTGATCCCGAGCGGCTCGAAGCGCAGCACCAGAATGTGCAAATTTAGAAGAAGAACCAGTTTGGTCCATGTGTGTCAGCCTCAACATCAAATGCAAGGACAATGTCATGGAGACAACACTTCCTTCATGTTTTCACCAGAGAAAGAGAAAATATATCCTTTGTCGTCATGCGATCTTCTTGCAGGAAGTCAGAGCAGATGAAGTAAGGTCTCAGCTGAGACACGTCCTCTGCTTTGTGACCTTACAAGTTCCTGGACTCAACATGGACACGGGGCGTCTGTGTGATGTCAGTGAACTCAACCATAAACAAACACCCTCATCATCCTTTTCCCGCCTCCCACACTAGAAACACAAAACAGACCTACAGCATAAATTCACTAGCCCAACACACACACACACACACACACACACACACACACACACACACACACACACACACACACACACACACACACAGACACTCATCTTGACATTATCGCTTGAGACCTGTTGGTCGCCGATGCGTTAACAAGTCTGCTGTTGACCTTGAAGTGACCTCCAAGGCCATCAGGAGGCCTTTTCTCTGCTGCAGCTCTTGGACATAATTCCTTGTTTCCTTTGGGCCGTTGGAGTCTCATGTGGTGGTAATAAATCCCCCGCACACTTGAAAAGAACACTGCAGACAGATGTTTGGACAGACCAGCGTGCTTCTATTTTGAAATACTTTTTCTTCACATAAGCAGATTTTCTGTCTGTCTGGCGTTTATTTTAGTTTTGTGCGTGATGTGGACAACTTGTACTCTATGACAATCCTCTGACATCAGAGGGATCCCGGTAGAGCTCATATGTGTGGACACGAACGCACTAAAAACCTAAAGTCACATGTCATTGACTTCAGCTTCATACAGCATGCAGCAGGACACACACACACACACACACACACACACACACAATCGTGTCTGGTTAAGACACCAGAGAGGAGGCAACAATGTAGTCTATCATAAGACTTTTCTTATCTCTACCCCAAGACGCTCCTTAAATAACGCATTGTGAAGGCACTCTGAGGCTTCTCAAAAGACCAAAACAGAACAATGTTTTCATGGAACTGCCTGATTTCCTCCCACAGTCCTTTCAGGGGGTGAAATGTACAAAAAAAAGAATACAAAAGGTTATTTCATCCAACAAAACATGAATTCAACATACACAGCTATTGAAATTATTATCATTATGATCATTATTACCAGGTGAACAGACAAGAAACACTGTAAGCTTATTCAGTAAAAAATGTGATCATCACTTGGATGACAACCACTGGAAAACAGAGCAACATGTCATGCTGACGCACCCAAAGGAGATTGTAAGTGTCTGGAGCCTCACATGAGCTGTGTCACACGTAAAGCTTCAGCATATTTCACATAGCACAGCTACAGCTGAAGCCTTATAGCATCTGAGGGTGTGCACCGATTCAGTTATTTAATGCTGTACACATTTTGTTTGGTTTATCGGCTGCGATGCACAGTATTGTTTTAACATTTTGGGAGAATTAAACAAACAAGAAAATCAAATATTGCACTTGCTTAAACTTAGGTTGAGTTGTGAGGGTTTCCAAAAAAAGGTAATGCATCCAAAGTAACGCAGCTGAAGTAGAAACAATTCATAGTCCTTGATCCTAGAATTCTCAAAATGCAACTTGACTTGAAGTACTTTTTAATTGAGAGTCCTTGTCTGGTAAAGGCCCACAGGAGCAGACATTGATGACATCACCAGGGTTAATTGGCAAAGCTCACCCAGAGCAGCAGAAGACATTACACAGCTGAGTATTCATCCCCATAATGACTATTCTTTCAAAAGAAATAAAATGCCCTTAACACGGTCACAAAACTACATGGATTGCTAAAATGCACAACCAAATTTTAATAAAGCCGACGACTATAGAGATGAGACTTCAGCGCCTTGGACTGGGGTGTTGTGTGACATTGCTAGTACCATATTGGTGACAGATATATTTCCTCTCTAATACACACTTGGAAACATTTCCAAAAAAAGGCAGAACTAATTTGTGACATCTGTGTGAGTTTAGAAGTCTACAAAGCCATATTGCATTGAATCCAGTTCCCTGTGTCTACAAATTCACTGCGGTTCCTGCTGAACACATTTAACATAATCCAATTCCAACGGGAAGCAGAAATAAAACTGTCTATAAGAAATGGAAAGGAAGAGAACTATGGTGTTCTAATTGGATTAGTGGTCAGTTGAGGAAATGGGAGTAAGAGGGGATTTACATACTAACACTATCTGGGCTGTTGGCGTATGAACTTCATTTCATTAATTAGCACAGCTTGACCCAATGCCTTTGCGCATTGTGATGTTTGTCAACAGCTAGATTATTCAGCAATTACAATTGTTGGACCCATTTCACTGTTTTTCAGCTTTTCAGCTGTTCTTTCATGCAGGACAGATTAATTGGGTTCTTTTTTTTAAGGGTTTTTCTCCCCTTTTCAATCTCAGCCCAAAGGAGTTATGCACTTGTTTGTCAGCATGAAGCCAAAGCTCAAACACAAAGGAAGAGAGCTTAGAGATCAAATCGGTGCCTTGGGAAGAACCACAGGATCTTTTTGCAGACATGCTATACATATGACTCAGTGTCTGTACTCTGTGCCAAGTGTAATTGACGGTTGTGGTTAAGTTATAGTACATATTTCACATATTCCTTTTGGGCTTTCTTCTGCCTTTAGATCAATCTTTGTGCTCTTCACAGTGCAGCGATACGGTGAATGATTTTCTTCATGATCTGCAGTTCTGGTGACTGACAGTAAAGATACTTTTTACAGTCAGCATCCGGGTTGAACACATCTGCATGAATCATATTTAATCTGCTTAGTCATCTAATTGTTTTGCTTAGATTGTGTCTAACGGAGGCACCAGCAGTTATTTTGGTCAATGGCGGCCTGAAATGGTGGCTCCACCAAAACGGTTCTGGTGTGTGTGTGTGGCAGTAAATAGTAAGAGACAGCTGACAACACGAGGATGTTCCCAAAGTCTTTGGGTGGTCCAACCTCTTTGCGAGATTCATCCCGCATTTTGCCAAGTGCCAACGCCAAACAGTGGTCATTATTAGCAGACGAACCAACCCCACCGATTACCGTCCAGCCAAGTGCAGATGTGAAGTCTAAACAGTTCTCCCAGTCTGTTTTGACATGCTCTATTACAGGTTCTGCGTCCTTCAACAGATGCAGAAGAAGAAAAAAATGGCAACTAAATGAAATCATTCATTTTCTGGTCTGATGTCATCCAAAAATTGCCATAATTGCCCGAGTCTGGCGTCTCTGGTCTGCGACTGGAGAGACATTGGCGCTGGGCAGGAGCTGGGACAGGAGAGTGGACTGGTGGACGTTCCCTGTGTTGACAATGCGAGATGTCCCGTAGAGTACAGTGCGGGGTGAGGGACTACTTTCTTCTGTCTGCTTGGAAAGCTCGACCAAGGCCTTTGACTTCCTCGCGCCTTCACAAGCAAAGACGAGATGGGACTTGATGTGGTCGGACCGCGCATGGTAATGATAGACTCTCCAACGCGGCGGCGGCGGCTGATGTTCAGAGTGCTCTTGGGCATCGTATGGGAATGCACACAGATGTAGTAGTTGTGTAACCACCAGGAATCCGGGCAGAGGGGAGATTCACTGACTGCACAAAACGCCATGGACCTATTCCTTCTCAACAAATAAGAACCAGAGTCTGGTTTTAGCCAAAACTACAATAGAGGGCGAACTGGTGAACACTGGTCGGCGTTCCTCAGGTTCACACAGAATGACAAATGAAAAGTCAACGTTGCACACTGCTCAGTGTGGACATATGGAACCGTTAACAAGCTTACTGCTAACGAGCTAGCTTAGCTCGGGGTCAATAAACACTTCAATGAATGGTATACGTCAAAAGCAAAATTTCTGCTGTTTTTGCAGGTGTGAAGTGGTGTGATGTTTTGTGCGTTAGCCTGTCACTCCGCCTGATCTGTTTGTTTGTGAAAGAGGTCAAAGTGCAGAGACGCCCCAAGCCGAAAGGGGTTTAGTAGACAAGAGTTTAAAGGATGTTGCGGGTTGATCTTGATCACTGGTCCTTCCTCTTGACCTGCTTCCTCTCTTGACCCAGGTAGCTGGCCCACTTCTCCACTTGACCTGCAATACCTCCACCTGCCGGTCTCGGGGGGGTGGGAGGGGCCAGGGTCATGCGCTTAGCCTGTTGTGTAAGAGCGTTGTAGAGAGATAATACTCTTTGCTCACGACAAGCTTTCAGACTGTACTTTCACCTGCAGTCATTAACACAGTTACCTTAAAAGCCATTAGCCACAAACAGGGGCCTCGCTGTTTGCTCTTAGATTAATGGGATGCGTTTAATTTTTTTTTGCTGAAATACTTTAATACACTTTACCGTTCGCAGATGTTTATGTTTTCCTGCCCAAACTGTTCTGCAATGATATACAATTATGTTAGAGAGCACTTCTGTCTACATTAACTGTCCATCTTAAACGAGTGAGCCTCCAAAGCAGTTAAAAAAAAAACCAAATCCTTCATCCCACGGATATTTGATCTAACTTCAATAACAGACTTGCATCTCCCGTGTCCTCAACTGTGGAGACTTCCAGCAGCAGGGACGTCTCTGATGTGAACTGTGGCGGGGCTCCATTCCCAGTACCCTGTGGGAGTAAACCTTCATGTCTTTTTATTCAGTGGGAATGTGTTTCCGCTGGAAGAGATTTGCTATGAAAACAGTCTGTAAGTGATTGCGTGCAAGAAGTTGTCAAATGATTATAAGCAAACACGTTTTTTTTCACATTGGACACAAAAGAACATTGTAGAAAGCACTTGCTTGGGTAATATTGAGTTATGCCATTTAATAAATGACTCATTTCCCCCAATGTTTTAACTTTGTTTTACCTGGTTTGCCATCGCTGTCGCGATGTGTTGATGAAGAGTGCGTTATAAATAAAATGTATTATTATTATTCTGCATTTACAGGCTGGTGTTATTTTGAATTATATTATTCCAGTTCAATAGGATCCCTTCAAAGCTGAATGGGTTTCTCTGGACTTTTTATTAAAACATCCCGACAGCCTCAACAGACACAATTCTTGAAACAGATTGGAAATAAGAAGATTGATACTTTACTATTGAAAAAATAAAACAAATATTGTTATAATCTCAGTGTTAGCTCAGCGATTATAGGCTGCTGAAAGGAAAATCCTCACATTGATATTTGAAGAACTGAATGGAAGCCAATGTGGAAAAACGTGATGGTTTCTGCAAGCTCAGCGTTTTGAGTTAAAAAAGGGAAGAAGTTCACCGTCATTAACGAAGCTGTGAACTTGTGTGAGAGTCTTACACCACGACGCCCTCTGGTGGCAGACACACGCACACACACGCACACACACGCACACACACACACACACACACACACACACACACACACACACACACACACACACACACACACGCACACACGCAGACAGGACGATTCCCAACAGGACCCTTTAGTTCGGTCATGTTATGGTCATATTATGGATGAAGTGAAAACCTTGATGTACAAAATCCATCTGCACACTCACTACCAGCGCCAATGGCTTGAGAAGTCATATTATTTAGTGATCGTGTAATACTCGTGTAGTTCCACAAATGCTGCTTTTGCTACTGTATCGAATAACAGCTGGAAGCTGCCAACACACAAGAGTGGAGGTCACGTGGAGCAGTACTACGACCACACGCTGGACCCCACACATGTGTGCAAAAGGCTCTCAAGAGCTTTGACTCTTTGAAATAACTTATATATCCGAGGACGAGATACGCGTTGAACGCATCGTGTCCATTTGTCGGTCTATATTTGGCTGTTGTCGTGCGTCGCGCAGGTCAGCGTGCGCGCCGCAGCAGGACACGCCTCCGCGCGGAATGGAGCGTGCGCCGTGCGGAAAGTCTGCAGCGGGCGCAAACTGCGTTTGACCCACATTGCACGTTGTTTTTGAAAGGATCCGAGCGATATTCGTTGATTCGTTTCCATCCGAGTAGATGCAGCGATGACGCGAGAGGAAGATCTCACCCGGATTGCCAAAAAACTGGACAAGATGGTGTCTCGGAATAACACGGTGAGTCCGTGTTTTGACACCTGAAGGTGGCGCGTTGACCCACCGCCTCGTGCTGTGCAGAAAGATCGCGAATGGCTCCAATGGAAATGGTTTCCCTCCGAATCTACTTTGACGATGGGTTTGAATCGGTTTGCACTTTTCTGCCATGAGCCGAGTCAGACAGTAATAAATGATCAACAGGTGTTTCCAGCGGGGTTTTTACTTTTTTTAATGCATTTCACCCGCAGCACGTTTATTCGACTCGGCAACGACTTTTTATACAAACGTTCTGCTGCTTGTCGTTTTTGTCAGACTCGTGCAACCGAAGGTAAACAAGGTCGTGGGTCTGCGTGTGTTGTGACGGACAGCGAACAGCAGAGCAACAGTTGTCTCATGGCGCTCAGGAAGAGCTCAGGAACAGCGCCATGCGACAACTGTAACGACACTGTAACGACAGCAGAACAGTCAACAAAAAGCTACGAGTTCTAGAAATGAAGCAAATAGTGAGACAACTGCTGAATGCATGATTTGTATTTATGGAATGTGTTTGCCTGCAATAGCAGGACTTGAAAATACTGAAAAAGAAAAAACTATTATTGCTTAGTCATCAGTTTGTTTGTGTGTTTCTTTATGTTTGAATTTGCATCTGCATTCGACTTTTTTGTACTTAAAAAAAAAAGAGATTAGATGTTGACTACTGGTTGTGTGCAGGAGGGCGCCCTGGACTTGCTGAGGGAACTGAAAAGTTTCAATATGACTCTCAAACTTCTCCAGGTAAGCTCCAGCATATTATCCAGTGTGTAGTCCCCATCCAAGTACAGTTTCACTTTTATTTTTCAACTCTTAGTCCTCTATTTTCTTGTGTGTCTTTGTTTAAGGAAACACGAATCGGCATGTCTGTGAACGGTATCAGGAAGAACTCCACAGACGAGGAAGTTATTGCTTTGGCAAAGCTCCTCATTAAAGACTGGAAAAGACTTCTGGGTACTTGACTTTGATACACAATTTAATGAGCAGTTCGATAGTTTTCGGTGAAATAAATCCCCCAATGCACTTAATGACTTCCTGATATGCGCCCACCCCCCACCCTCCACATGTACTGCAGACCTGGAGAAAGCAGCTGAGAGGAATAACGGTTTGGACTCCAGTAAAACAGCAGTGTCTCCAAAGGGCCCCCCCTCTGAGACACACAGCAGGTCAGTATGGTCACAGCTGCTGCACAGAAACCCCCCATTTTGCTTTGTAAAGGAGGCTTATGAATCACTCTATTTGCCCAGAACAGTTTTCCACCCACTTACAGCTGTAAGTGTGTTCACGTCATCAAGGTGTTCAAAGACAACATTCAGCACCAAGGACAGTGCTACACGACTACAATTCAAAAGAATCCAACGATAAAAGAAGCGTCATCTCATAACTGATTTTCCAGTAGCACAGCATCAAACATTTTCATCTGTTCAGTTGAGGACGTTAGAACCGTAAAGTGTGGGAACATGATAAATAACAGCCTCAGTCAATGAAGCATTGACTGAGGCTGTTATTTGGTGATCTTTCAAGGTCGTCATGATTGCAAGTCCAAATTCACAACATTTAATACGATTTTAGATTCAATTCAAGATGCAACATATTTATTGAAGTTACTCTGTACAAATACATTTTCATGTTGCAATTTTGTACTTCCACATAATTACAACAACACACTAAAAGAGAAAAATGTATAAATATATACATATGTATTAGGCATCCAGCTGAAGAGGCTTCGATAGTTCTAATGTTATTTATCTAAATTCTCTCAGGGGGGATGGACGTGAATATTAAATATGTGATCTACTGGTCCTGTAATTTAAGTCTTTTCTGCATAGTTGTCTGCATCCAATAATGTATTTTTGAGTTGTTACACAGAGCTGTGTGTATTGTTTCATCAACTGAGCGCACAGTATTACAACTGAAGAGGTAGAGTAATATCATCCGTCCACATCCATCAAACAATGCAACGATGGACAAAGTAAAGATACACTTTACGAGACCGAGACCCTTTTCCCCTTTTCCCTAATCAAAGTGCCTCCTGGTTCATTTTGAATGTCGTCCAAATGGGGCCTTAGTTGTATTGCAACAGCACACCTGACTTAGGTGAAACTGGTAAATGTTTGAAGGCACTTGAACGGAGCTAAAGACGGTACCTAATTTATTTCTGTCAGTCACAGAAGACTACACGTCAAACTAAAACACGACTCAAGTCCTGAGAAGAAGCAACCCGACAAAAGTGGAAAAGAAAAACATAACGAAGAACGCAGAGCGAGACGCGCAGATGATCCCAGTGATGATGAGAAGCACCTGGAGGAGCCTGGATATGAAAAACATCACCAAGAAATCAGAGAAGAGAAGCATTTAAAAGAACCCCAAAAACCAGGACACGCAGAGGATCCTCTCCTGGTAACAGATAACAAGCCGCATGCGCGGGACCTACAGGGTGACAGATCCAAGCCAGAACCAAAGAAAGAAAGGCCAAAGAAGAGACACGTGGAGGAGGTCAAAAAGGATCTCCAGAGGCTCAGCTACACAGATGACACAAGGAAGGACAAACACAGAGAAGAAAACAGAAACGAGAGGCCGATAAGGTCACCACAATGGGAGAAACCTCCGAGTGAACCCCAGAGAGAGAGACCCATATTTGAGAGGTGAGGCGGAAGTGACCTCAAAAACTGCTTAACACAAAACCAAAAACACACCAGCAGAGCGTCAGAGTGAATTGTTTATTTCAGGCGGGGAGTGATGGACAGCAGCCTTCTCTACCCCACCCGCTTCCCCTCTCCCCCTCGACCCGCTCGGCCTCCCCTCCCGATCAAACGCCCCTCTGTGGACCTGAAGAAAGACAGGTCAGGACGCCTGCAGCGCCCCAGCTGAAGAGCATGATGGACTGAAGCACTACTGCATGACTTAACCATTTGTGAGTCACTCGTATGCGCTGACATTTGTTCCTACGGTCTCATACACCGACCCACGGGTTACCTGCCGTGCATGGTGCATGCTGTAGTGGGCAAGGTGTGTCTTTATGACGGAGGTGATGCATTTGGCTTGGACAGCATGGGGGGCCTCTTGAGTCACACTGATCTGTGCTCTTGTGGCATTTGTTCAGGAAGGACAGTAAAGACTCATCCTCCCGACATCCTCGTCCCCATGCTCCTCTGCCCGCCTCTCCGCCGGCCAGGCGACTGTCCCTGGAAGTAAAGAAAGAGAGGTCAGACGGGCTGTGGCGCATGTTTGAAATACTTTAGTGCAGACAAAATGTTTTTGGATACTCAAACAAATGTTGATTTTCACATCAGGAAAGTTCTGCCGGACCCAGACGCTCCTATAGCTCCTCTTCCTCTTCATCTTCATCCTCCTGCAGCCAGGTCAGGGTCTGCACACCAGCTGCATGGTCTGACACGAATAACCGCTGGATCATAAATTGACAGATCAGATCAACGGTGTTTTGTCATTTAGGAAGGAGACTCCTGACCCAAACGCTCCTCTTCCTCCGCTTCCTTTTCACCTCCACCCCCCACCTCCTCCGCTGAAGAGTCCCTCCCTGGACGGGAAAAAGGAGAGGTCAGGATGAGATGCGATCTCACTACAGGACGCATGGAGTCAGCGGTGTCTCGAATTATCAATTTGGAAAAATAACGTGACTTCATTTGGAGTTTTGTGCTCTGAATTGAATCCATGTCTTATTTGTGACAGGAGGACGGAGTCCTCAGACTCTAAACCTCCTCCACAGAAGAAGATGCCAGATCCCGTGAAGAGAGAAAGGTCTGGGATCTGGAAGCGATTCCGTTTCTCGTTCATCCTAGAAAAATATTCAGGAGATTTAGCAGCCTCAGAGTCCTTTTTCTGTTTTTTTGCTAATTTTAGATATTGTTGCTGCAGAAGAAATACTGAATTATAATATTCAAGACTGTTTTAGATTCAGATAAGCCTCACATTTTAGGTTTATTGAATAGTTTTGACGCCATAACAGGTGAATTTACAGAATTTGTCATTTTAAGGTACATACTTTACTATTATTTTCCCTTTATAACTCCATTACATCTTTACTTAAAGCTGATTTACAGTAAATCACTGTAAAAAAAAAGATTGAGATATCATTTTTGTTCAAAGACAGTTTCTTTTCACAGGAAACACTCAGTGGAAAGCAAAGTGCCTAAAAAACACTCTGACGAAGCCAAGAGTGAAAGGTTGGCCAGCCATTAGTGTATAAATGTTTTTAAAAAGTGTTTCAAAAGTGTTTTTACATTTTTCAAACAATTCTTTGTCAGTTTTTAAGGACGTGCATTTTGTCTACGAGTGAATTTATTTGAGAATCAAACAAATGTTTCCTTTTGTCAGGAAAGATTCATCTGACTCAAAACCGCCACTTCTCAAAAAGCCCAGTTTGGGTGTAAAAAAAGAAAAACACAGGTGTGCAGAAAAAGGAAAATACATTCTACTCTACATTGCAATTTAATCCACACCACATAATCTCAGGGCTTTGCTTTATTGGTGTCGGTTGTCTGTGTCTCAACTCTTTGTCTTTTGTTGCAGGAAGGACTCCTGCGACTCCAAGCCTGGCCAGCCTGTGAGACATAAATCTACTGACTCCAAACCCGGCAGGTAGGACTGGAATGCATCTCTTTAACTCTCACACGCTCGGAAATGTCATTGGCAATAAAACCAGATTCACTGGAAGTGTCTCATTATTTAATGTAGACGGGAATCCACTGATTCAAAGAAGAGCAGCTCACCGCCAGCAAAGAAGCTAACAGTTGAAAGGTACATTTATTTTCATTTAAGTTTCCTGGATTGTTTCTATGGAAACCATGAACAAGATGGTATTGACTTTATATCCTAGAAGGGAGTCTCAAGGCTTGAAGACTTCTCAGCCTGGACCTCCACAGAGGAAGCCCTCTACTGACATCATGGAAAGGTATTACCATATGAGTTGTAATGTACAATGATGACACCCAGGAGCATTTCATATTTAATCTAGCATTTCTTTTTTTTTTACATGTAATGTAAAACCAGTTTTCCATCAGCAGACGAATATAGGGGGCCAAAAGCACAGATCCATGTCATGCTATCGGCATGCCTGCGCATTGGCAATCGTTTGCCAACACACCAGCATAGTCAACTTTATAAGGTGATGAAATGCTGATATGCTCTGTTTTCCCCAAATGGAGGAAAAATCGCTGCTTGAACAGCAAAGAATAGGATTCTGTTCACACGTACAAAGAGCCCTAGTTATGGCTGCTATACGTATTAAGCAACATTAAAATGTCAACAATTTAAATAAAAAAAGTAAATTCAAATTCAAATTCATGGCTTTCTGGAAAAACTAACGTGTCTCCTTCCTAAAGTCAAACTGGGTCAAAATCGCCAGATGTGAGGCTTCACACGCTCTGCTCTGTCGTGCTTCGATGCGTCCTTTTCTCCAGGAAAGGCAAAGCCGATACCCCTAAAACTCCCACCAGCCCCACCAGCCCCATGTCACCCAGCGGCAGCTCTTCCGGGGGGCCGGTGCCCCCTCACCTCGCTACCGGAGACTCCGTCAGAGACAAGTGCATTTACATGCTTGCGGCTGCCCTGCGCACAGACGGTGAGGGGCATTCACTCAAATATGTTCACTGTGTCAAAACTGTGCAACAGCAGCGCACACAGACGTCACTGTAGGGAGCGGATTGACTTGATTTTGTTTGCTCATCTTCACAGACCACTACAAGGATTTTGGCACAAACTGTGACAGCATGGCTGCCGAGATTGAAGATTATATCCTTCAATGTAACTAATTATTTGTCATTAATGCTAATTGACAGAATGAGAATGATGGCGTTTGACATCCGATTGTTACTATGAACAGAACTACCTTGACTGCACGGTCGCACATATCTACCAGGAGACAAAGGCCACGGATATGAAATATAAAAACAGGGTCCGAAGCCGCATCAGCAACCTGAAGGACCCAAAGAACCCCGGGCTTCGCAGAAACGTCCTCGCAGGAAGCATTGACTTGAGCCGCATAGCCAGCATGTCTGCTCAGGTCCAGAACACTGCGGCTGCGTGCTAAATCTATTCCGAAATGTATTTCCTGGCGACCAGAACAGACTTCTACGTCCCTTAGCTCCATTTGGTGACACTTTTTCTTTTCGTGTAGGAGATGGCCAGCGATGAACTGAAACAGCTGAGGAACGTTCTCACCCAGGAGGCCATAAGGGAGCACCAAATGGCCAAAACCGGAGGCACCAGCACCGACCTGCTGCAGTGCGGCAAGTGCAAGAAGAGGAACTGCACTTACAACCAGGTAAACACGAGCTCTACACGGCCACGCAGGGACGCACAAACATCCACAAACCACCCGGGGCCTTTTCAATTCATCCTTTGCCATGTTCTAAAGTCAACATTCTTATCATAAATAGGTGTTTGTTTCTGTGTTTGTGTGTGTATTTTATTCAACTAAAGGTTGACGTGGCTTTTTAACAAAGTAAAAGGAATTGTTTGTTCAATTCAATTGCATAAGGTAAGAAGTAGTGAGAAGGGTCGTGTGCAGCCAATGACCAACTCACAAGTCACAGAAAACCAGGGGGAGGTCACCTTGTGTGGTGTATATAAGTGCGTGTGTACTTATTGGTGTGTATTTCCCTAATAAAACTGTAGATTAGATGTAGGCGAGGGTTGCTGAAATAGAGGTTTTTTACCCAGCAATATTTTTTATGCACAGTTATGCATTGTTTGAGCTCTGCTTTACACTGTTATATGTGTATTTTTCCGCTGTGTGTGTGTGTTTTAGGTGCAGACACGGAGTGCTGATGAGCCAATGACCACATTTGTTCTGTGCAATGAGTGTGGTAACCGCTGGAAGGTATGTTTTTCCCCAACCTCCTTTTCAATGACTTTTGTCTTTTGTTTGTGTGATTTAAAAAATACTTTTGTTATTTTTCTAAAATTACAGTTCTGCTGATGCCTTCCAGATGAAGCCACACTTTTGTCTGAGTACTTTTGACTGCATTATTTTCCATAATGGGAGGGGAAGGAGTTATTGCAGCTAGTGGTTTAACATATAATGGTATTCTAATTATTTTTACTTGAAATTTTGAGACGTTTAAGCATTTGCTAGTGATCCGGGTGTGATTTATGTGGAATTGAATTGAGCATGAACATGAGTTTGATAACTGCTAACGATAACGATCATGGTGCTGTCATGATTGAAAAATGATCCAGTTAATAACTACAGACTATTGCAGCTGTTTAAATGCATACATCTGTATTATGGCTTTTTAAACTCACTTTTAATAAAGACAAATGTATAATCCGTTTTAGCCAGTGTCACTTCCTACAAACTCAACAATGTGTTGGATAGATAATGTTCTGTTTTGATGCATATTTCTTAAAATGGTATATATTTGCATATCATACAGTAATCCTATAATTGTTTAAATTCATATAAGTATCTGGATTAAAAACTATACTAAACTGTTTTCTATATATATCATGTTTCACTAATCCAAGAGAGATACAAACTAAAAGGTATAAAGGTAAATATTCCTTCAAAGACGATTGTTTTCAATGAAAATAGTGCTACGTTAGTTTCGGTTGCAGCACTGGAAACAAACAGTAGGTGGCGACAATTCACCATAACTCAAAACACCGGCAGCATCAGTTACTACAATTCAATTTGTATCTGTTGAGGTTACCGACCACAAATAAATCAGATGCTTGCATGTTACTGACAGACCAACAGGGGGGAAAAGGCAGAGGAAGGTACGGCTGGAGACTAACGGGTCATTATTGAACCCATCAATTCAGCATATGAAAGCTTCCCGACACCCTCTGCTTGAGTATCGACCATCTGGTTTCCTGTCAGTTGAAACCACATTCATTTAGTTTTTCTGCATAATTTCCGCCCTTGAAGTCCTCGGTTGATGTGCAGGCAGAACCCAAGAAGTATCAACACTGACTCGTTTTCTGCCCTGGTGCATTGGTGTTAAAATTGTCATTCCCCTTTTATCCTAGAATCTAAAAGGTAAGCTGCAGAATGTCGTCCAAAATGTAACTTAACAACTACACGTTAAATGGATGATTTAAAAAATGACTTCAGTTGGCAAACAAATAAAAAGTTGGCAAGCACAAATAAGACATTTCTAATTTGTTAATGGATTCTGTAACGTAATTCTCCCTGTTGTTCAACTAGTGGCAGCTCTGTGACCTCCGTGTCCACAACAGGTGGTGGAAAACAAAAAAAGGTTGTCGAGGTGGGAACATTCTTCATACTGTACCCCAAATGAATAATGCTTTTGAATGTTTGATTAGCACTCCTAACCTTATAGCTCTATTAGTATTTGCAATCACTGCATGAGAGATGACATTTAGAAGACTTCAACATTTGATTTACAGAACAAAAAAGACTAAACTAAAAACAGGCCTGGATGATTCAGTGACCTGCATTAAACGAGACTCCATATGGAAACCATGCATAGAGATGGTTTGTTGGCAAAATGGCTTTGAAATCAAAGCTGAAGTTTGACTAAATCATAAATCCAAAGATATATAAATGACAATTATATTATTATAATGTATACTAAATCATTGTGAGATTTTCCAGTGAAGTGTTCAGATGCTCCTGAATGCTACCATTGCACTATTCCCAATCCCACTTTTGCTGTTGTCTTTGTTGAAACCGAAGAGGATTATTTTTTATCAGTTGCAACTGAATCAGCAGTAAGAGTAAATACAATCCAAATGTTACATTTTCCCCTTTACTTCTGTGTCTGATGAAAGTGTCACATTGGCTTTAATTAGTAGAGGAAAGTGCATCGAGGAAGAGAGGGAACGGATGATCAAAACCTCTCACTGCCTCCCTTTTAGTCTCTTTCCTTTTGCACTCAAAAACGCAAAATGCCATTTCACCACTTAGCTCAAGAGCGTTGGGATGAAATGCATGTGAAGTTGAGAGCATGTGAGACTGGAGGAATATTGCCGTCCTGGACTCACCCCTGTCGCTCTTTGGTTTAGAATGTGTTCAGCTCAGGATGCAAAGTCCCCATGCCAAGTAATTCCCTATAAATCTGCCTCATGGAGGGTAAATAATGCAAAGAAGGGGAACCCTTAGCTGGAGTTTGGCTGCTCCTAAATCTGTTGAGAACTAGCTTTTGAATGTGGAATGACGCCTGTTTGTTGGATATATCATATATTCTCAAAAAAATTTTTGGGACATCTTGAGAAATTAAATGTAGGTATCCCGAAGATCAATCTTTGATCACCTGCAACTTTTCAGATGGTTTTCAGAAAATCTTTCCAGGGGAGGGGTAGAAGGATTAGTACACGATATGTTGTGCATGGTTGCGTAATTCTGGGTGAAATGACCCGGACCACAGTGGTTTAACTCCCGTAAGGTTCTTTCTGGACTACGTTGAGTTGACTGCCGGTCATCATAGTGTGTATAAAGACTCGCCTCTGAGTACCGCCTCACAGTTAGTGATGCCATCATGTGGGCGGCCAGTTACGGCCTCGTGCTGGAGGACGTCTGGTGTTTGCTGTGACTCACTTTCTCGACACACCTTCTATTAACCGTTTGATGCGGCCAGTCACTGCCTGCTGACTCCTCACCCACTGATACACTTCACCAGGGGCCGGTAGGGGTTGCCGGTGAAAACACAAGTGCTGTTGCTCAGTTTGCTCACTTTTATTAACAAGACTACCAGCAGGTTGACTGCTGAGTGCATCGCCGCTGCAGGGCCAGTTTCATTTTATTAACAGTGCATGGACACGTCTTATACGAAGACATCAGGCTCATTGCTCGTATGCATCGCTGCATTTTTCTCAGTTTGATTGAAGTTTGTTTTACAGCCCAGTTGTGTCTAGAAGGGGAGTTCGTCCACAGTGGCTGGTTTTTGCTCACAGAATACAGTAGGGGTCGTTGCAGACACACCTGGCAGGCATCTGCACTTAACTAAGCGCATCCTTTTAGTTCATTTTATGTGTTGTCTCTAGTTTGCCAAATTGATTAACCTTAAAATAGAACAATATTTCACTGAAAGGTTTCAGTATATAATAAAAAGCAGTATATATATGAAGTGAACATGAAGATATACAAAGTGTATATGAAGACTCCATAGGCTCCACTTACTTAAGCCAAAGAGAGAGTGTGTAACCCCATAAGCCTTAAAGAAGAGCGGCGGTTAGCCAGTGTCTGAAAAGAACTAGTAATAAAGTAAAGGATCCTCCAGACTGCTTTAAAACATCCAACTTCCCAAGAAATCAATGTGCTCTACCAAATGGCTCGTGTTACCAGATGCTTTAATCTGCAGAACACAGTCTGGTTGAAGACAAGGGGATTAATTTCAGGAGTAATTTATTTCTAGACGTGGCCAACTAGAGTCTACAGCCTTGCTCGTGGCTCTCTAAATGTCCTTTTTTAAATAGCAATAAACTGAAGGCGGGCGAGTACAATAGCTTGATTCAGAACTTAAATTAGACCAATAAAAACAACCTTTGTATGCACTATGCAAATGGCCGTGAATAAGGCCCAAAATGTCATCTCCATTTCATACTCCTTGACAACACCATTATCATGTGTAATGAGGCTGAAGATATTCTCATGGAAATTCTGCTCCCCTCTCATCATCCGCCGGAAACTATTAAATGAACCTTCCAGAGCTTTGAGCGGGTGAAAAAAAACTGAGACAGCAGCGTCCAAAGCTGCCTGATTACATTCAAATGCAGAATTGGTTGGAAGCAGGTAAAAGATTTCGGGTTGAAGTTTGTAGTGTGAGAGGTGCTCGTTTATCGGCTCACTGTCTTTGGTTGAATGCACGTAAAAGAGGCAAAAAACAATTCCCAAAATGCAATCTCAGTTATTGTCTGAATTTCTTTTTAGCTTTTAATTGTTTTTGAATTAGCTTGTAAACTGGCTACTTTTGAAACAATCCAGTCGCGGACGCTGCAAACTGTAGCCTTCGGGTCAATGATTCGTTCATCGTTCATTTTTCACTGACCTGCATAGGCTCCACACTGGTACCACTTGGTTGGCAGAAGGATCATTTCCCACATGACCTGCATTCAACGAATCATTTCTGTTCCCTTGGCTGAGCCTATGCAAGTCCCGATGCGTGGCCACAAGAATATAAACTAATCTTTTTTTGAGAGGACTCGTTACTCTCGAGTCCTTGTAAGGATTCGTTCAAAATGAACGAATCGTTCACGAACGACACATCACTAGCAAACTGGGCTATAAACAATAAGCTGCACACGGAGAGGAGTCCTTTGCCTCAATATCCGCTGGCTGCTACAAAACCCCAGAAACGTCCCACACAGAGACTCATCTGTTGTCACGGCGATAGTTGGTGTGTTGTGAGATTGTTTAAAAGCTGATGTTTATATTATTAACATTTTGTAACATGTTGTAGTGCACTTTAAGGTCAGTAACGTCGTCACATGATATTCAAGGTACCTTTAAGACAGGTTATTCACATTCTCTCCTTCTAAAACAATCATTTTTTTACTTAACTGCAACAATCTTTCACTTTGTAATGCTGCTGCAGGGAGACTTGAAGCCAATTTGAGATGATTTTAGCAGCACAAATAAGACACAGAATGCTAGCAATATGAATCTAGTTATTTTACATTTCAGAAACCTTATTATACCTTAACAGAACAGTAGTGATAAATCCCGGTTTACAGCTCCATCCCTACAATCAGATGATTCATCTCAGCTGTACTGAGCCCACAAAGCTGTGATACGTTTGGAGGTCCATCCCCACCTACTTACTTTCCTTTGTTGTTGTTATATGGACCAGCAGGGAAATGACAGTTGTCGAGACAGCTGCGTTGTTCATCCTCACCTCTGTTTTCTTGGCTCCAGTGTGCTATTTGGCAAACGACAATCTACCAAAGAGGATCTAATGAGGGCTTTGGATTCCAGCCGGCCTTCTCCCATTGAGCGCTTTGCCTCTAACATTAGCGGATGAAGGAAAACAGGAAGCTCAGATGGCAATTAGCCGCTCTGTTGCTCACTCAGAGGTTCTGGCTTCGGAGTCCCGCATTCAACAGTTTACTTCACTGTGCTGGTACAGCGGCGGCTTTATTTAGACCTAATATGGATATAATTGATATTTATTTACTGATAAACTATGTGCCACTCACAGTTACTACCACAGTGCAGAAGGTTTGAGATAAAATAATAAATGACTTTCTTGTCGCTTTTTAATGCTGCAACAGCACAAAATTGTTATCAAATGTTCTTCATGTAGCACCTGGGAATGTTCTGTAAATCATGGATTTCTTTTTTATGTACGTCGCTGTCAAGGTTTCAGTGGATCCCCACCATCTTCTGTTTGCTTTTTTTATTTTGTTTATTCAATTGTGTAAAACTGTAGACTTCTTACTGAAAAATTACCAGCTAGAATTTTGATTTTACAAAAGTTAATTAACGTTTTGTCATAATATTCCCTATGACACCAGTGATAAAAATGTAGCATTCATTGATAAAAAGGCCTCCTTCACAACGTGTTCAAAGTTACTACTTATTAAAGAAATAGCTCGAGCCTCATTTTGAAAATAAGATTACAGTTCTAATGCTAGTCCATGAGGGCAGTTGCCGGGTTGTAAAACATCACTTTGTGGTTGTGTTTATTGACACTTAGCATCATCATATTGGTTGCTTAGTGACCGTGAAGGTTGCTTAGTGGTGAATGAAGCAAAATTGCCTCACCAAACGTTTTAATATCACCTGGAACTTCTGGCCTCTGTGGGCACATAGAGTGCACTAGTTTCCTCTACTCACCTGCCCGATACTCTGCACCTCACCTTTCCCCACTGAAGAGATTAAATAGCCTTTTTAGGGTAACTAGATCCGCTGTGGGACCATCCAGTGGCCCACTCACATACTAGCTTCTCCTTGTCATTGACCAAATCCGTCTTGCTTACTTTTATCACTCTATTGTGATGTTTTTATTTCATGCCATGATTTGGTTGAGACGTCTCTCAGGTGTGGTCCAGCAAGCTGCACGCGATGTCCTTGCTGCCTTGTAAACATGTCAGTACTGTATGTGTCACCGTGAGGACAGCAGTCCTCCCAGAGGACGGCAAAATGCAGCTTTAAAGGAAAGGCTCTCCTCTGCTCTTTCACAAAGATTCATATGGAGATTAGGCAGCTGTTTCCTTGACAACCACATTTTACCAACATTTCTTTGCCTCATCACTGCGTTTCTCTCTCTCAGACCAGTACCAGATCAGTATTACCTTTATTTCAGACGGTATGAATGCACTTTCTTCTCCATCTTTTCACTGTCCCCTCATTTCAGAAGGTCCTGGACAGTAAATAACCTACACTAGAATCCTCAGCAGACTTGTGGACCTTGACCTGAGCTTCTGTTGCCCAAATTCCTGCAGCCTTTGAAAATGCATAAAGTCTTTTTAAACGTTGTTACGAGTTTTTTTTTTCCCTCCCAAAAAGGTCAAATCCAATTTCCTTCTTCTTGCAGGTTTCACGGGGAACCCTGATATTAATTCATGTCTATAAGAGACATGTGCCTGTTTGTGTCGTTACATAAGACATTCAGTAGCACTTGGAATGGGTTCGGTTAACCTCAGTCCAACACAGTCAATCAACAAATACTTTAATCCAAACTATCGCTTTGAACAACTGTGGGATTCAGTCAGTTTCCACCTCCTCTTCTGCAAAAGGTCACAACCATAATTTTTCACTTCACACTGACATTCTGTTTTTCATACAAACCTTAATTTAATCAACACGCCAAGGAGCTTGAATTTGAAGTATTGTCACCACTCGCTTCTGCTCCGCAGATGTCGGCGGTTGTGGACAGCATTCAGCATTCAGCATTCAGCATTCAGGGTGACAGTCAACTATTTGGCTTTGTATGTTTCAAGGACAGAAGCTCGGCCATCGCCTGTAACCCCCAGTGGATGACGGCGATGACTAACCGTGCTCTATCTGAGGAGGAGCTGCCTTAGACCTTGACGTGGAGAAAAAAAACTTTCTGCCTCGTTTACGCTTAGTTTTGAAGCGTTAACTCGGTCATCATTACATGGAATCTGTGCTATTTGAACAGAAACAATGAATGGGACACAATGGCCCTACCTCACACTCTGCTTTTGTCTACGTTTATCTATGTTCAATTGGTGCACACGGTCTTGCATTATCTAAACTGTGCTGGCTGCCTCTTCCATACCGAAATGAGAAAAAAAACAATCAAGTCTTGGAACCGGACAAATCGCTGTTGCATAACTAATTGCATGACTGAAACTGCGTGATTGCAACTGAGGAATACTGCTTTTCAAGAAAAAAATAAAGAGGAAAATAGCATAAAGAGAGGGGGACTGGGAGATTTCCATTTAGCAGCTATAGCTACTGAGTGTAAATATCTGTCAATCACATGGTATCATCGCGAAGGAGGTCTAATGTTTAGAATGACTGGCACAGCAATCAGGGATAACTTTTCACTTTACACAAGCAATGATTTATTACATTGTTATTACAAGAAAGACAACAGCATTAAATGGATTTGGTAAGCCTCAGTAGCTTTGCAATCAGAGGAACTCGTGCCATTGGTATGTTTGACGTGATGAACTGTGAGTGTGACTAATTAATTTCCCTTCAAGCGTTCAACCAACTCTAAATGAATGCTTTATATGTAAGATATAATTTGCAACTCATTCCGTGGTTTGTCGTGGTTATGAAGAAGAAGATCACTTTTTCTCCATGATAAGTGAGTAATAAGCCAAAGCCTTTCTGCGGAAGCTGCAGAACCACACAAATAGCAATGTTCCAATTTCCTTTAAGTGATTGCCCACTTGTGCCGACAACTCAAAAGCTTACAGACTCATAAAATCCTAAGTACCTCATTTCTGCAGTTGCCAATTTAAAATGTTACACTCGCTATCCAACAATTTCCCTATACAATAAGAATTACGAAAACATAAGAGTTAGAAAAGGACAAGATCCCGACAGAAATGGGTGGATTTTATGGTTAGAAAAGAGACTGCATGAAAAGGATCACAGTGGGGAGGAGGGCAAAATCATACCTTTTATTCTAAAATAAAAATACACAAAGATTTACTAAATTGTTGTGTTACGTACAAGTAATAGTAATATTAATATTTGATATTAATATTTAATTTGTCTCCTGCTAAAATGAACAGAACTCCAATTAAATATCTGCCCGTAGTAACGACAGCAATAACATAATTAGCCAAAAGAATTCAGCCACCAAATAACAACAACCTTTGTTCTAATGGACTGACGCCGTATTCTCACAAACAGAGCTTATTCTGGGGTGAGAAAAAGTCTTCCCCTTGTCCCCTGACATACAGAGGCTGCCTTTAAAAAATCCACAAACCGTCTGACACCTCTGGCCCTGTTAACAATTTTCATACAGTTTCTAAATCCTAAAATGCACAAAGATCTGACTGTAAGCTCCTTGTGGCAGCCAATGTATAAACGGTGTATTAATGATTAATGCACATAATCTAAACACACTACGTGCCATATATTCCTTGAGCTTAAAGATGCTTCAAAATATTCCTCTTTGATTTGTTTTACTACTTTGAGAGTATAAATAATTTGGCGTGAGGCAGATTTGCAGACGACGTTATGTCTCTTTCTGTCCTGCACCTCCACAGCACGACGACACAGCAGGGTTTCTGCAACTTCTCAATTTAATGACGCTTGCCTGTCATGTTTTATGAAGGGAACTTTGTTTTTTTTTGTCTACCTCCATGCAAGCTACCTCTGTCCCCACTCCCGTAAATGGCTGTGCTATATTGACACTGTCTGCACACAGGTTTTATTTAACTATGTTTTGACAGTCTCTGAGTTTAAAATGGTGCAGGTTGATGCCTACACGTCGACTCAATAGTGTGAAGGACGACAACCCCTCTGCCTTGTTCTGCTCCAGACGCTTTCTTCTTCACCCTGCTTTATTTTGTCATTCAGTCACTGGAATACAAGAAATATTGATCAGACAAGGACGCGTGTGGCGCAATCATGAAGACTGTGACCTGTGGATAATATGGATGTCCCGCACTCTGGCAATAGGGTAAAGGTCGTGTCAGCCTGTAACGTTTAATTGAATGGTTTCTCATGGTCACTGTGACACATGTTTAGTCAATTTCTCAGCTTTTCTAAATCATATCCAGGGTGAATAACATTAAACGATCGCCCTCAAACAGCTGTTGATTAAACCTATGAAGCCAAAACAAATTTGAACGTGTGACAGTAAAATTAAATACTTTCATAGAAAGTCCCATTTTCTTCCCATTCGAGTGTGTTTACACACACTAATAATAGTTCATGCTCACCCAGGAGTCAGAGGAAACCAAAAGTTCAGGCCTAAAGGCTGAGCGGGTCAGACTTTCGTTCCATACGTGGCTTGGCGTGTGATTGTTAGATAGCGATGCGATGTGACAGCCAGCAGAGGCTCCGCCCTCCGCTGTGCTTCGGCTTCGTCAGCTGCAGAACAAACCATTCGAAACCTTCCCGGGCATAACTCGACAGCCTGTGCAGAGCGACATGAAGAAATGTAACGTATGTAGATTGCTTCTTTCTCTGGCCTTTCAATCGTTATAAAGTAGACCAGCTCATTTCAGACAAAAGAAACATCACAGAAAACAAGCCATAACATGTGAAGAGACTGTGAGTGCAACAAGTGCAGCTCAATCGATGCAGAATGTTTTGTAAGTGTCATATATGTATATATTCTTTATTATGATTGAGCGTTCCTATTTTCCGTTGATCATTTCTAAATCAAACGCCGTCCTCATCACTCTGTCTTGACGCAAGACCTCCATGTGAAGCCCACTTCAAACAGTCTGCACTCTGTTTTGCGTGGCATGAGTTTGATGGGTTTGGTTGGCCCGCGTAATGCTTCCCAAGGTTTCCATCGGGCTGATAAGTGATGCGAGTAATCATACTGCCTGTGCGTACGGGGAGTGATTGTCCCCGGGGGGGAGAGCATTAACACCACAGCACAAACAGCAGCGTTTCGTCTGCGTCGTCTTCTGCACTGTGCGTCCAGATCCACATCTCTCTCTTTCACAACACGTTTTGACCACATCTCAACATTGTGTACAGAGATAGACGGAGAACCACAGAGAAAATTGCTCATTATGTACACTCAGTCTTCTGCCATTACAGAGAGCACCTACCCTGCACTCATACATTACATTATTTTTAGGCCTCTTCGTTGGAGGGACGGATAGCACTTTAATCTAAACCCTGCAAGTCCTCATAGCTCATATAGCGATAGCGGGTGTCATATACAGTTCTCCCACACAGCTGTAACTAAAATTCAAATGAATTTATTCCTGAACAGCTGCGTAGGTCCGCTGGGTTCGACTGTGATTGAGGCTTCTTCAGTCCAGTTGTCGTTAGATAAAAAGTTGGGGTAACACAAAGGTTATTACGATGCATCGACTGGGAACAGTGAATCCATTGAGCATTTGTTGAGATATTTCAGTCTGGACCAAAGTGATTACATGGCTAAAAACTCATCAAGTTGAGAACTATGGCCAGAAAATCTCAACAGTGCTGCAAACAAACATCCCTCATTAATGAAACATAAATCAGCTCGCTGAAGTTCTTTTCAATACGGCTCTTTGTCGTACGAAGACACGTGTCATCTCTCTTTAGAAGGAGCAGTAAAGGAGGGGGGGCAGGCATCGGCACACCGCCCCCCCTGTTCCTCTGACTGTTCCTATGATGGCGGCTGCTTGAAGGCGGATTTTGTAAAGGTCACCCGCTGAGTGCACAGACTGCCACAGTTATAAACACTACAGACACAGCCACAGGAGGATTTAGATCTAGCTGTGTTCAAATAAACAATTACCCTGGAGAGGCCCTCTCATACAGAGCACAGTGGCACGTGCCAATTCCAGCAGACACACAATCAGTTGCACGTTCCTAATGGTTGGTAATGTTCTCAGTAATGGGCTACAGACAAATGCGGCTCAAGACTCGTTTGGCCTCAAAAGTCGAACACATGAATAATTCAAGATTTACGTCGGATGTTGTCGGCTGAGCAGATCAAGTATACTAGAAAATAAACAAAGATTGCTTCCAAAAATCCAATACCAAGATACAGATCTCTCAAATAAGTGCCTGGATCAATGGGTTCGCTCATCCAGGTGTAATTGATATCAGCCCAATTCATCAAACAGCAAATGTGTGACGGTCAACAACTTGTAGGATTGAGTTCAAAATCCACACACTTCACTGCCATAGATTATTGAAACCGTGCTAAATATTTGATCAGCCAAGCTACTGACGGGTAATTACATAACTCCTGCGGTTTAGTATGGTAATTTCATGTCCAGAAGAGTCGGTCCACTCTGGCACAAGCCCCCGGGCCACGGAGGGTTTGGGAGGCAGCGACCAGACTCAATGAAGCGGCTCTAAACGAGCTGCAACAAAGAGAGATGATGGGATTGGGTTTGTTTGATCAGCTGTAGTGCGGCAAGTACGACAGGACGTCAATAAGGATGCAATTACGTTATATTACATTATATTACAGGAGATAATAACGCCACTTTGGCAAACGGCCAAAAAGTATCACTTTGGCCAGGGCGTAAACTGAGCCAGAAAACGCGTCTTTCCTCTTGCGCACAGAGACGCACAAACATACGAGAGAGGGGAGGGAGAGAGAGAGAGGGGGAGAGGAGAGGGAGAGAGAGAGGGGGGGAGAGGAGAGGGAGAGAGAGAGGGAGGGAGAGGAGAGGGAGAGAGAGAGGGAGATGAGAGGAGAGGAGAGGAGAGGGAGAAGAGAGGGAGAGAGGAGCGCCCCATTACTGGTTTGCCGTTCGGTTCCCGTGCGCTCCCGTGCACCTGCTCTGGAAATCTCTTGACTTGCGCCCGAACTTCTGCTGAAATGGCACTTCCTCCGCACTCTTTGGGTGATTGGAACGACTCGGTCTCCATAACTCCGCTGAACGTCACGTTCACCGAGGACCCGCCGCGCGCGTCCCCCGACATCAACGACACCAACAGGGCTGCAGGCGGAGACGCAACGAGCCTCCTCATCCCCGTGTGCATCACGGCGCTGTACTCTCTGATCTGCGCGGTGGGGCTGCTGGGAAACGTGCTGGTAATGTTCGGGGTGGTCAGGTAAGGAATCGACCATCTACTGATTAGTGAAAACAAAACAAAAAAACACATACTTTAATGGGGATTTTTAAAATCATTTTGAATGTCGATCATTTAGGATGGCTCTTTGTATAATATCTATGCTTCTTTGTATTTGCCCACAGTTTTAGTGTGTCTCACACCCACTCACGCACTAACACACACACGCGCGCGCGCCCTTCCACCATCTCGACGGGGGTGGAATTAGAACCATTACTGTGGTAATTCATGTATTCATACACATATATTACCATTTATACCACTACGGTCATATTGTGGACCAGATGCTCACAGCTGTCATTCAGAACATACTGGTCACTGGACATGGAGGAAAAAAAACTGATCACCTCTGAAAATCTTGAAAATGATTTCACAGCAGGAATAAAGTTATTATTGTCAAATATCAAACCAAGACAAAGGATAGTTCAAATGAATGTTGTTTTGGGGTGGTTTCCAGCTCCGGCTCACACTCCCCAGGCGTTGTGCCCTCCTCCCAGTCCTCCCAGTCCTCCCAGTCCTCCCAGTCCTCCCAGTCCTCTCAGTCCTCCCAGTCCTCTCAGTCCTCCCAGTCCTCCCAGTCCTCCCAGTCCTCCCAGTCCTCTCAGTCCTCCCAGTCCTCTCAGTCCTCTCAGTCCTCCCAGTCCTCCCAGTCCTCCCAGTCCTCTCAGTCCTCCCAGTCCTCTCAGTCCTCCCAGTCCTCTCAGTCCTCTCAGTCCTCCCAGTCCTCCCAGTCCTCCCAGTCCTCTCAGTCCTCCCAGTCCTCTCAGTCCTCCCAGTCCTCCCAGTCCTCCCAGTCCTCCCAGTCCTCTCAGTCCTCTCAGTCCTCCCAGTCCTCCCGGTCCTCTCAGTCCTCCCAGTCCTCTCAGTCCTCCCTGTCCTCCCAGTCCTCCCAGTCCTCTCAGCCCCCCGTCCTGCCATCCTTTAACCATCCAGTAGATGCCCTCAGACCCGCTGCACACCTGCTTCCCTTTCCCACATCAGCTCGCCTGGATTTTAATTCAACATTGCCTACATTTCATTGCCACTCTCCACATCGGTTCACATCCCTTCCCCTTTCCACATCCTTGTCACCTGAACAGCATGACTGTTTACTGTCTGTTTACCTGCCTGCTTACTTACCTGTAAACTGCTGAGTTTGAGTGTTGATTGCTGTAAACAGTTTGAGAATAAATCACCGAATTCATCCCGCTGCCTCACCATCTGTCTGCATTTGGGTTCAATCCCGTTTCCCTGCATGGCTAATCATGACAGTATGTCATGAAAAAGTTATTGTAAGTTAAAAGTTATGTTTCTTAAAAATGTATGGTATGCACCGATATAGTATCAGCTCCTGATACCACTTTACGGTTGACTTCTCATTAGTAAATTGAGCCTAACAAGGCATCAAGCTGTAGCCTGATGCACAAACAGATTATCCATTGTTCACCACCACCACCACCTGCATTGTGTGCAGAAAACAGACCCCAGTTTGTCCCTCTGAGAGAGTTAGCAGCTACAATATTGTGGAGCATGTGACCACTTTCAAGTCTCCACCTCATCACTTTGTTTAGGCAACGTGTGTTCAGCTTTGTACCTGCCCTGCATATTCTGTCAGGGGTTTCTGCCTGTGTGTCGAGAGTGGGCGTAACAAGTGTCTGCTCGAGAGAGAGTGAGTGTGTGATGATGAGAATAGACTCAGATGAAACGTTATAGCTTAGTGAGCAGTTTATCTTCACATGCATAAATACTGAAACACTTCAACACCTTGTCAGCCAAATAAAAAGTTCGAGCATGATTTGTCAAAGGAAGGGTCATTGAGAAATCAAACGTTTGTCACAAACAATATTTTCATGATGTAGTATGCCACAAAATAATCTTCTACAGTCACAGTATGTAGAAAAAGTCACTGTCTTCGATAAAATGGGTTGAAAAAAAGCACAAGAGTAAAAGTACGTCACGTCAAAAGGATATTAGGTTGCAAAAAAGTCTTACAAAAATATGTCTAAAAAACATCTTATGAAATCAGAGTATATTATGAGAAAAAATAAGGTAATAAAGTTAAAATATAGTCGGATGAAAATGACCAGAATATAGTATATTCAAACATGTCATTTAAAGTCACGCATGGTATATAAAAATGTACATATCATAGAGAAATATTTTAATCAACTATATGTATTTGTCAAGTATAGTATGTCAAAAAGGTCATAATCATACTCATACTATAGTCCGTCGTGTGGTATATAAAAAATATGTCAGAAAACATCAGAGTAAAGTCAGTCAGAAAGAGTGATAATAATATGAATATATACTAATATAGTATGTCTTACAAATTGCGAGAAGTATAATAAAGGCCATAGGACAGTATAACAAAAACCAAAACAAGATCTTGACTGTAACGATGGGTTAAAACGATCCGTGCTATTCCCCAAACCAACCAGGTACATCAAGCTGAAGACCGCCACCAACATCTACATATTCAACCTAGCTCTCGCCGACGCCCTCGCCACCAGCACCCTCCCATTCCAGAGTGCCAAGTACCTGATGGGCACGTGGCCCTTCGGGGAGGTGCTGTGCAAAGTGGTCATCGCCATCGACTACTACAACATGTTCACCAGCATCTTCACGCTCACCATGATGAGCGTGGACCGCTACATCGCCGTCTGCCATCCAGTCAGGGCGCTGGACTTCCGCACGCCCGCCAAAGCCAAGCTCATCAACGTGTGCATCTGGATCCTCTCCTCCGCCGTCGCAGTGCCTGTGATGATCATGGCTGTTACCAAGGTGACACCTCAAGGTGGGAGATTTACACTGTTGAAAAAAACATCTGAAAATGGCCCACTAGTTACTTTACGGGCAATTGTTGATTTAAGGAAGTGGGCCGGAGGTTGAATTAGCTTCTCCACGTGCTGCTACATATAAAACTTCTAATCCTTTCAACTCCTCAGGAAAGACTTCGTGCGAACTCAGATTCCCCAAACCCGAGCGGTACTGGGACACCGTTTTGAAAATCGGCGTGTTCATTTTTGCCTTCGTGGTTCCCGTCCTGGTCATCACCATCTGCTACGGTCTGATGATCCTGCGGCTCAAGAGCGTGCGTCTGCTCTCCGGCTCCAAAGAGAAGGACAGGAACATGCGGCGGATCACCCGCATGGTCCTAGTGGTCGTGGCGGCCTTCATCGTCTGCTGGACTCCCATCCACATCTTCATCATCGTCAGGACCATGGTGGACATTGACCGCAAGAACCTCCTGGTGGTGGCCAGCTGGCACCTGTGCATCGCACTGGGCTACACCAACAGCAGCCTCAACCCCGTGCTGTACGCCTTCCTGGATGAGAACTTCAAAAGGTGCTTCAGGGATTTCTGCCTCCCGTACCGCTCGCGCCTGGAGCAGAGCAGCTTCTCCAGGGCGCGCAATAGCACAAAGGAACCTCTGTCCGTTTGTGCGCCCGCAACGGCGCGGAGGCCGTCGGCCTGACTAGGCATGGATCAGTGGGCGGGGGGGCAAGTTCAGGATGACCTCCAGACCGAGGTCACGCAGTTCTCCACTACAGGAGTCTGAGTAAGCAGGTGTCAGCTATTATTGTAAAGTATCGGTTGTGTTTTTTCCATTTTGACACAATGGTCTGAGGATTGTCGTTCACAAGGATATACCGGTACGTCCTTGGAGTGTGTGTGAAGTGCATATACAATGCAACCCTATGGACAAACACGCACGCAGTGCAGTCAGACTGCATCGGCCTAGTGGTGCGTATTGTATTGTGTTGGCAATAACAATAAGCAGGAGGTTGAAGTGCTGCCTCTGTTCTTTAAGGGCGTTTAAAGGTGATCATATTGTCAGTCGGGACATAGATCTTAAACACACAGAGAATGTCGTCCAGTGGAGTCTTTTTAGGACCAACATGTAATCAACATGGCATTGAAGTCAGTGATGTGACCCAAATCCAGGAGATCACGTGTTTCACCTGATGAAGACTAAACTGTCTCAAAAAATCCCCTTCAGCAGCAAGAAGTAACTACGTCCGCAGTAAAGGATCAACGGGGAAGATACTGTGTATTGGACCTGCTTGACTGTCTGCTAAATATCCCAGATGATGACTCTGTGTGGAGTCATGTTAGCTTGTCTGTTACCTAAAACCTGGGTAACATATAAAGCAAGGCAATTAGTTGATATCTTTAATCACCTTTTAAGTTTTATGACCTAATTTCCTATTTACACATTTAGCCGTTAGATTTGCAACATTATCATACATTTTATGTCTGTTTCTGGCTTCTCAGAAGAGGATAGTTTATTTTGTTTATTGGCTTTGGTAGCCTTCGACTCCTGAGGGAAATAACAGCATCTTTACACTCGCCGACGGTGTCTTTGTGCTGTCTGGTGTTGTGTACGGTCAAGCTTTGAAACAGTAACGTTGTCGACCCAGAAACTACAAGAATAAGCCGAATGACCCCGGTCAAAATAATTACAGAAAAAAGTCATGCTCAAAATCAAGAACAATTTTCAATTTGAATGAATTGTATGATTAAGAAGAGAAGACTGCGCCTCCAGCGTCTGTACAGCAGGAACATCAGTAATCAGCTGACTCATTGTGCTCCTCCAGCAGCGAGGCTGCTCCTTGTTTTGTAAAGCGTCCCGATAACGTTCTGCTGACAGTGAAGTGAAGCCCTGAAGGGGAACGTGGCGCTGCGGGTTCAACCCATAGTTGACTGAATGACCTCAGACTGGCATTGAAGCTCTATTTACTCCAACACGTTAGCAGGGAACTAGGAGCTTTTTATCCATATTGTGGATAGTAGTTTCCACTGAAGATCTTTGGACAAACGCAGAATGACGGTGGAGAAGTGAGAAGACATTTTGAGACATTTTGAGAGGACAAACTGATGTCTCTAATCCTTCAAAAACATCTCTATATAAAGGATGAAGATAATATTGTTCTGTAACAGCAAATGAAGTGGTAATGTGATTTATTGTGTTTATGCTGTCAAGCTGTTGTATTATTGAGCTGCACTTGATTCATTAGTACAAAATAATGTTATGGAACCATGTATTTACACTAAGTGCTAAAATCTTAATTTTAACTTTATTTATCATTATTAAATGTTTTCTGCAGATGGTTGTAAATATGTCCATCAGATTTAAAATATGTAAATATCAAATATTTGAATGTTATATATTTTAAAGTGTTGTGTTTCAGCAGATAGAGTATATAAACAACATTATATAAGTGTAATAACTATTTTATTCATTTAATAACCTTTACCTGATGCTATTTCATAGTCAAAGCAAATAGCATCAGTTGTATAGTTTGTAGTTTGAATTCAATATTCTTCTTTTATTGAGGTTTTCACGACAGATGTTCACATTTTAACTCTTCGTGGATGCTAGTGAGGCCACGTGTGAGTCAGACAAGTCATTTGTTGGTACAATCAAGAATGGATTACTGATCGGGGGAATTTTGAAGGGGGGCAGGTACCTTTTACCTGGAAGCCCTCAGTGGTCAGAGGCAACGAGTCAATTTCTGACTTCCACTACTCCAAGTTGCCTGTAGATGAGATGTGAGCGTGAATGGTTGTGCGCCTCTATGTGTCTGTGATCGGCTGCTATCGGCTGCAGCGCCTCCGCGACCCTGGACGGGATTCATGCAGTTATGGACAGACGGGCGGTTGGATAAACTACATTTTCATAAAAATAAAGGAAAGCCAATCAGAGAGCTTGATTATGTGTTCTAAATAGTTTGAGACCGAAATGGAACTCTATGGCTCAGATAAATAAGATACATCAGAATCATTTCAATGGTGTTTTTAAAGAATCTGTCGGCAAGAAAAGGGCCACTATCCTTTTAACTGTTGTATCCTCATCCTCGGGGTGTAAATAAAATAAACCACTGCAGTATGTTAAATAAATGATTCAGATTTTCATTGGATGTGGATTGTGTACACTGAAGTACAAAGATGCAACTATAACACCTAAATGAGTAGGAGTGTGTGTTGAAAATTATACATTCTCATGGTGTTTTTTGCAATTGTTTGTGGTTAACTGGTCTCTGATTACATTTCTTCAACACATTAAAGGGCTGAAATAACAATCTGCTTAAAGACTGATGATGTCTCAGGAATTAGAAACCTTTTTAAGAAGGCATCCGTCACCCTCAAGTATCTTTCCGAGTCCTTGCAGGACATCACACAAATGATTTCAATGGAAAATAATTTGTTGGAATACCTCAGAAGCTCAGAAGCCCCAAAATGATTACCGATGTTTATGTTAACAGCAGACAACTACATACTGTAAGGGAGGCAACTAACACAACACAGACACTGACGCACAACCCGTCAGTGCTGAAGAGTGAAAAACATTTAAACTCACTACTAAAGAAGGAAAGAAAAGGCACCTAAAAGAAGTAGCTATTTAGGTATTGATCATGCTGAAAATCTGGTAACGGATGTGATGCTTGGTCTGACAGACTCCCCGTGTGACATAAATAATCAGACCTTCTGGAGGCCTGAAGTGTTTCCGAAATGCCACAAGTGCGAAATCTTTGAGGCTATGCAAGTTTTACTGGATGTTTCACTGTAGGAGCCAGTAACAGTTCTCCCTGCAGAGGAACAGAAGCACGGATTTAAACTGGGTGCCATCTGCCAGCTGGGAGTAGGCTGTATAAACATTATTGGGGTCCCAAACAGTTTCTTATATATACTTAGACGTGTACAACTAGTTTGATTGCGTGAAACATATTTAAATCGTAATATTTGTTACGAAACTTCTGATGGAGTCACCAATGTGCATGAAAACGAAACCAATTTTATGCATCGAAGTCTGTTTAAAGGTATTGGGTCATACATGTGTGTGTGTGTGTGTGTGGCTCATATACACGCACACAACGTGCATGTTTTGTTTTCAGCTCTGCAGTTAATAACAATGAGGGTGATTAATGTGATAGTGATAACGCTGTACGGGGACTTATGTAAGTAATTAACACAGAATCAATATGACAGCAATATTGAGTAAATTAGGAATGAGTCACACACCGTGTTGATCTCTGATAGGGTTCGATACCTGATCGCCGTGACAGACGTGTAACCATGCATCAGATTAAGACACTCCTCCTGTTCACAAGCCCCTGCACATCTGGCGGCCCTCTGCGCGCCTCATGAGAGGCCCTCGGCCCCCCAGAACAAAGAGTCCAATGTCTCAAAGCAATCTCCAGTAATTACTAATGTGATCCTCAGGCGACGAGGAACCAGCAGCTTAATAGCAAACGAGAGATATTCATTTGATCTCCTGTGCACACGCCCACAGACACACAAAAGTCAAAAACACTATTCTACCATGGCAACAATATTTCACACAGGTTGAAACTCATATATCTCTTAATGCATCAGTAACAGCCAGAGGCATTTGTCATGAATAATTTGCTTGTTTTAAATGTTTTACAAACGTTGATAAGAAAAGGTACAAAGCAGCATTACTCTGTGTTTTCTTGATGTCTTCCGGAGAATCTGCAGAGTAAATAAAAACATTTGTAAAAATGTTATATAAAATGTAGAAATTAATATAAATTAAATATAATACAGTAAAACACAACCAAATGTTTAAATTAGTGTACGAGAAATAACACAAGCTCTGAAGTTTCTATGTTAAAAGGAAACAGTAAGGAAAAAGGAACAGAATTCACTTTTAAAACTGAATATTAATCATTTGGCTTGAAGGATGATTCATTTGAAAATAATTAGTTGAGCTTAAATAATTCAAATTGAATTGTTGTGGAGTCATATGTCTTCTTCTGTCTAACAAGGTAGTTGTTACAATTGTCATCAATACATGTGAATTAAACCACATTCACCTATGGTACTATTGATATTGAATAAGTCTAAAATCCTCCTTTGGTCAAACGTTTGAATGGTTACAGATTGCATTACTGAGGATGAAAAACAGTTCAGGGTGAAATCTAATTTAACACAAATCTAATTTCACTGGTAATCTCACAAGTTTAATTTTCTATCTAAAGGATCCAAAGCAACCAATTAGTTCTGCTCATCCATTATTTAGAGAATACGCATTCCTTTTTGTAGGAATGCATCTGTTGTTCCACACTGGTGTGAAAGGAGGCGTAACATCAATGTTTGTACATCATTTGCCAAAAACACAGGACTTACTTGTGATGGATGAATAGCTTAAAAGCTAGATTTTTTCCGTTACGGTTGGATTTCAGACTTGCAATTACACCACAAGAGAAAAAGCGGTGGTGATGAACCACTAAGACCTCTACAAAGCATATAAATAATCACAAACTGGATTTTTCTATTAAGTCGTACTTGAGGAGCAGCACTTTGCAACCAATTTGAAAAAACAAGTTAATTAATAAAGCAGCACGTTGACTCGCTGAATGATGCAACATTTGTGCCATTGCAAGATAATAACGTCAACAGGATTCAGGCATTCAGTCACGAGCCTGTTATGTGCACAAAGAGCGTCACCAGAACCAACAGGAGTGATTAAAGTGCCCCCCCCCACTTGGAGGGGGAAAGAGTGTCGGTGCAGGTTCCTGAGAATCCTCGGTCTCCACTGTGCTCAATTTGACCAGCGGAAAAGTCGAGCCCACACGGATAACACAAACATCCGTTAGTGGAAGAAAGGAATCCCAGGACGAGTTCTTGCGTGAATGTTTCTGTGTGCTGGTGAAATATGACAGATGCTTTCAGCAGCCTTTCTTGAGGACAGGTAAAGAATTCAGCCTTTGGGGTTTTGGAGAAAGAGGCAACAGATGCATTTTTAATAGGTTTAAGAAATGAAACACGGTATTTTCTCAAAAATATCATATATATATATGTACATTTTTGTATGTATATATATATATATTACTTACATATAAATAGTTATCTTGGCAGAACGCTCAAGAATAAATTTGTAGCCTCTTTTTCTGGTATGATGAAGAAAGCTGCAATTCATTTAATACCCAGAACAATTTGACATTTTACACACAAAAAAAAAGCAGCGGACATTCAAGTAGAACAGAAGCATTTTAAACAGTTGACAACAATCACTCTTTTAAAAGACTCGGCCACTGTGCAAACATTACCGATGAGCAGTGAACCCCCAAATGTTTTTCTGGCGAACAGGGACGGAAAACAAACAAGGGAAGAGGTTCACTCGGACCAATTAACTGCTTACGAAAGATACTTCAGCATTTCAAAGCTTTTTTGAGAAGCTTTCTGCCACAAGGGCTTTTCCCGGCCTCTGTCCCTCATCAACAGCCCCGTCGGTCAGATGAAAGCCAGATGAGGAGAAAGAGGAGCTTTGATGGACGTACTCGTAGTCATTTGCACCCAGAAATATTTCCCGATGGATGGACTGTGATACATAATAGACAAAGTAGCTTGGGTGCAACTGCTCGTCAGCTGCGTCAATACGTTAGGAAGAAGAGTTCTTAACGTTCCACACGCTGGCTAAAAGGGAGAAAAAAGCCACAAAGGCACCAGGCAGCATCTCATTGTCAGTGAACAAGGTGGATGACAGCATTGGCTTTTAACTACTTACTGCTTTGCCGCCATGATGGGGCTTTGTGTAAATATGTTAAACTCTTGATTTGGAAAAAGTCTACTTTACCATATTGGGGAAGAGACGATTTGCTCCGTAATAGTTTTATGCATTGCCGAGGTTTTTACATTATACATTTCAGCTAATCCTAAAAGCCACCACTACACATTGTTAGCATTAAAAAGTGAACACGCCAGCGGGACATTTACAGGCAGCTACGTAGACCAGGCTAAAACAAAAAACATACACAACCAAACGTATCTTAACATACTTAACTACATATGTAGTATACATAACTTTTATATGCCATATTAATGTTATCATTAATATAGATAACCTTTAACTATTTGGTTGATTCAACCATGCATTGTCTTTGAGAAAATGTTTTCTGAAGCAACAGCGGCCTTTGTAGATAACATTTTGGTTTGCACTATCCCAAGATAAGCAACCAAATGGTGATATCGGAGAAACGAGAAGTCAGCAAACGTTTGATTTTTCACTGTAAAAACTGTTGCAAAATGTTCGATGCCTTGGAAGAGAATGGGCGTAAAAAGTTAAAATGCTATCTTTATTTTCAGACAGGAAAAGCAACAAAATGCAAGATACAGTATGACACATTACCAAATAGTCCCAACAATTGCGGGTCTTGGTAAAATGAACAGTGGTAGTCTCCCATAACTCGATGAGTAGAAATGTCCTGCCTGAACCAAGGTGTGTGGAATTATTGCTAAGAAATAGAATGGTTAAAACACTGCTGTTTGGGGAAGTCATAAAAAGGCTTGCGCTCTCATTTCCTTGACGCACATGCGATCAGTCACATTCAAACATCTCATATAACAGTCATACTAATGACTTTTGATGAAGTATTCAAAAAGAACATCCAAAACTAGATTAAAAAAAAAAAAACATCCTTTGTCATGATCTATTTAACATCCATGAACATTTTTCTCTCACAAGGGACAGTTCGTAAAAAGGGCTCAAAAAACGCTCACAATCCCTCGGCTCAGCGAGGAAAGTCACCTCAACCACCTCCGTCAGATTTAGGCATCATGGGGAAAAAAGCCCCGGCGTGAAACATCGAAACGCCTCCGTGTGTGAAGGGCATCAACTCTCCTGCTTGTCTTTGACCAGGAGGGCTGTGTGTTGCCCCCCACTGGAGGCCGACAGTACTACACGGTTCTCAAGCTGCTTGCCGGTCATCTTCACAGGGCTCCACTCGTCGTCCTCCTCGCCGGTTCCCAGCTGCAGGTTGGTGCCCATGCCCCAGGCATACACAGACCCTGGAGAGAGCACAGCCAACAGCGAGGGAGATTAGCATCCTTCATTTGTAGCTCTCTTTGCTAGCAGTTAGCTGTAGTAACGGATATTCATTTTACGTCTAAGTATACTTAGATAAACTGTTTGCAGCACGCTCACATTTTTCTCACGAGCCTCCTGGAAACGAATTTGAACTAATCCCAAATTATAGAAATCATCCAATGTGAACTTTAGCATGTATAAAATATCAAAAGCAATGTTAAAAAAAAAAAATACATATTTACCAAATATATGTATATAAAATAATTTAATCACTGGTCATATAATTTGCATTTTTTGACTCTGCAACAGTGCAGAAGCAAAAAGCATTTCTTGTGTAAAAAAATTTTTTTTATATATGTCACAGGGCAAACTAGCTTCATGCCCGGACCCGGTTTGAACGCCCCATTATGTCACCGCAAACAATGAGGTGCTCTCACCTTCTCTGGTGACGGCGTAACTGACGGAGGCCCCACATGCCAGTCCACTGGCTGGCTCTATCCCAGTCACTGGCGTGGGCTCACATTTCTCTTCTGCTCCCTGGCCCAGACCAAGGCGGCCATATTCCGCTCTGCCCAGGCTATAAACCTGTCCTAAAAATGTATAGAAAAGGGATTTATTTTACAAAAACACTTTGGATGGAACCACACGCCGTGTGAGTACTGAAATAGTTGTTACCGTCGGCATCAAGGCAGAGTGTGTGATGTTGTCCTCCAGAGAAATCCAACCAGCAGGTGGTGGAATTTTTGAAGCACGTGAGTTTTACTGGCACAAAACACATCTTGGTGCTTTTAGTCCCTGAACGAACAAAGAAGTGCACAATTACATGAAACAATCCCACAATGTCCGATTAAATTAGCGTGGAGCAGAAGGTCCGTAAAGCAATGTCAGGCACCATCCGTTACCATAACAACTGACATTATCAAAACTAAACAGTGATGTGCAATACTAACCCAGCTGGTGATAGTTGGAGAGACCAAATCCATAAACAGGCCCCTCTTTAGACACAGCGAAGGTGAAGTACGCTCCACAGAAAGCATCTACGAAGTGAATTTTCCCTTTGATTTTCACCATCTGTGGTACCAGCAACCGGCCTGAAATAACACGACAACGCCACAGCAAAGCACATTACACATTCCATTCTTAATGTCATCTAAGATGAGCGTACACGGAGAATGTCTTCTATACTTGTTTTAATAAATCTGAGTAGTTTTGCTTCCAAAAGCATGCGTCACTTACCGAGACCTTTCCTGCCTCCTCGGTCTGAAAAGTGCTCAGGGACTCTTCCCAGCTGCCCCTGCTCTGCGGTGCCAGATGTGTACAGGTTTCCCTCCAGCGTAAGCAGTACAAGGTGGTCGTTACCTGTGCAAGTATTCAAGATTGAACAGAAACAATGAGTTGTGCATTTCAACAAAGAAATGTTGCACTAAAGAGGACAACTTCTTACCAGATGCAATCTTCACAACAGGTTCTGTCATGGGGACTTTGACTGGAGTGGTGCATGTTTTCATGGGCTCCAGAAGTCCTATAACCCCACTGTTATCCTGGGGGGAAACGGGTACAGTAAACCCACAGATACACAAAGCTCACGGACCGTGAAAGAAGAGCGAAGGTAAACAGGAGCACTTTGGTCCCCGACTGGCTTGGCCTGGTTTAATGATAGCTGATTAAAAAAAAAAAAAAAAACTGGGAACATTTCATCTTCAAGTGACCCAATTCCCTCTTGGAGGGTTCCATGAGCAACGACAGCGCTGGGTGAAGCAGCACACACACTTCAATTACCTACTTGGATGCCAAGTACCACTGTTCAATTATTAAATACGTCACATATGTGAATATTCTGATGCCCAGTAAGCAAAGTCAGAAATAGCGTCAGTAATGTCAGCATTTCTCCTACCATTATATAATCAACATAGGTTGCTGATCTAAGGTACTTGTTAAATCGGAAGAACTTGTCTTTATAACAGATAAAGGGTTAAGCTAGTTGCATGAAATGTAAAGGTTCTATGGTCGTAAAGCACACCCGATTGGCAAAAATTCAAAAATATTATTGAAGTACCGATTTCATGTAGAGAAACTCACCCTGAATGAGCCCCATACGTAGACCGTTCCATCCTCTGTGAGTGCAGCTGTGTGGCTGTCTCCTGCCGACACCTGCACCACCTTCTCCTCCAACGCCACCTTTCCTGGAACCATCTCAGACCCCTCCTCCGTTGTGTCCCGACCGAGAGCACCTTCGTCGTTACAGCCAAAGGTGTAGACCTAGACGTGAGGAGGAGAAAAAAAAAAAAGTTCACGCGGGGAAACTGCAGACTAGTCAAGATGTCAACCACACAATAGGTCAAGGCTGTTCCTCACGTGGCCAGTCTCACTGACGCACACCGTGTGCATCCCCCCCGCCACAACTTGTACGGTTTTCTCCGGCAGAGACACGAGGGCCGGCTTCTTCCTCTCGATGGTGGTCTCGCCTAGGCCCAACTGGCCAACGTCCCCCTGGCCCAGGACAAGAACCTGGCCCGCCTCTTTGCCATGACTCCTGTGCGACACTGAAGAATGCAAACAAACTTGATCTCACACCTTCAAAGTCTAACAAGGATATGTGGAACGTGGCATTGAATAATAAAACAATTAGCCTTCGACATGAGGAAACGTGTTAAAACTGTGTGACATGCATTCCTCTCAAACGGTGCGTGTTACTACCCTAACAGAACTTTGATGTGGTTCTATGGCGTCTACGTAGGTTGTTGTTTAGTCCAGCCGTGTTTCCACCATCGACTGGGCTTTTCTCAAAAAGGACAGCGACTCACCTTTCACTTTCTTGGGGTTTTTATTTTCTCCAGCAACAGGCTCAGACTTCCTCTTGGCAGCAGTCTTGTTAGCAGGCATGTTGGAAACACGTGAGGACTAAACACAAAAAACACAAGAGGACACTTATCATACATTAGAAATCGGTTAAAAACATTCAGCTGTAGGTTAAAAAAAAATACAAATAGGGCTGCAGAGATTATTAAAAGTCAGGGAGGCATCAGCTGAGAAACAGTTGAAGCCAAAATGAGGAGCAACAATGCCTGAACTTCACATCTACGAGCAGCTGAAATTCAAACAGCTCTCGGATGTTGGAGGGGAAAACGAGCGCTTGCCAAAAGAAGATCTCGGGGTGTAACAGCTGTCAGAAAGTCACATGAACGGCTGCTACAGTGAGAGATTATTTCACCCGGAGGACAGTTGTGCTTCTTCAAGTCCCAACAATAACTGCTACGACCCCAAGCGGAGTCCAGCTCAGCTCTCAGTGACACACTTTTCGTATGCACATAGTTATCTAGAGAGTACTTCCAGTACTTTAATATTCAGCAGGAGTTGCATAACGCAGTTTCTTTAAAAGCAACGTGAAGCAACATTGGCAGTAACTTAAGTCAACCATGTGTCCTTGCTAACAAGTTACCGAGCTAGCAGAAGCCTACAGCAGACCCAGCCTTCTTCATAGCAGATAAATGCCACACAGTCGGGTACCGATAAAGTTAGTTAATGTAAGATGCAAAATCATAGAATATCTAGGTGAAAATCTCAGTTAGCATTAAAGCATGCTAACCATAGCTAACAGTCGCCACTGCGAAGCAAAAGGTTCACGGCAGTTTGTTAGCTAACGTTAGCGCAAACTCGCTAGCACCGTTAGCATGACATTCGCGAATGAATGAACTTCATTTATTGATTCACATCGTGACGTGGATCATCAGTAAGTAGCGTTTATCTTTTCTCGTGTTTCCCGCCTCGACAATTCGGCAAATGGTACCTTACCAACCTGCGTTGTGTAGAAGTTTGTAAATTTGCCTACAAGTGAGCGTGCAGCCTTTTCCCCGGTCGAGAGTTGGACACCCGCATGACGTCACGTTGGGCAACCAGCAGCTCCTTAAAGGGACAGCAGCACCACTCGAGAACTGAAAGGTCCTGTAATCACTGAAATCAATTAGGTTTCATTGACAATAATGAAAGGAAAATGACTTATTGTGAAGGAAAATGTCTGCTCCATTCTGTATTTATTTTATGAAATGTATAGTCTTTACGTAAGTAATGTAATGTTCTAGTTTCTACCGTATATTAGGCTTTACACGGTCTAGTTTGAGTTCAGTCTTTGTTCTCTGATGGTTTTTGTATTCTAGTTTATTTCTATCACTGTCAACACAACATTCCGGTTTTAATGGTAATGTGTTTACTGTTACTGTTTTTATCATGCATCTGGTAATCTAGCTAAATCGTTTTGTGTAGTTTACAGTTTGTGTATTTTCTTTTTCACCTGATCGCCCAGTATGGGCCATGTGATTTGTTATGCAATCTGATGATTTATCTTTTTCCCAAAACGTTTTAGTTTTAATCAATACTCTAATGTTGTACATGTATTTTGTTTATTGTTCTACTGCTACAACGATGCAACTTCCTAACCTTACTACATCCCCTCTTCACACAATATCTCTTATTAGATTTCGCCTTAAACACTATCTCCAGGTTTAGCTCCTCAGAGTGAAAGTCAAACATACCGTGCCACAAGGTGTCACTGGAGTATCATATTTTAATTTTAAAAGTTCAAAAGTTTCCTTAGCTCGAATAATCTTGTGACTATAAAATAATGGATGGATGGATGGAAAATGTCTCTTAAGCTCAACAATAGGTAAGACTCAGATTAATTAAAAAGCCAGTCTCAGAGGATTGCTCAATGTTCAAGGAATTGTAAGATTTTTAATTAGATCCAGAGGTGACTATTTACAATCAAACAGAAAAAAGTCAGTCCGTACAATTCCACATTCAATTAAAAAGGAACTCAGTTTTAACAGAAAAGGGACACTTTCATATTCCCATTCTTGTAGCATTTAATCATGAACTAATATTCTGTGCTTAAAAAAATAGCAACCTATAATACTTTTATAGTTGAAATTTCTTTTCAAATGAAAGGAAGACAAGATATATACAACGTTAGTTAAACCTATACCAACCTGTACACATCATAGAGAACTCTGTAAGCTACTGGCCAGACAACAATACAAGAGAAAACACTTCTGCTTCTGTTTCAAAAGGTTGCAGCCAAAATGACTCCCTGTTGACCGTTTATACATTTTTAAATCTTTTTTATAAATCCCTGATCTACAAGCACAGCAACTTACATTTCACTCCAAGTATAGACACTAGCAGCATGACCTTATTCAAAATGGTTACAGAATGCATTGCATGTTGATCATTAAAGGGAAGTACAAAAACTCATTAAAAAAAAGTATAAATGGAGAGATTATCCAGATCCATCGCATTGGAATCTGTGTTGGCTCATGCAGTGGATTGCAGAAATTAGTGATATGAAAATCAGTATCCTATAAGTTCTTGGCATTGGGTATGTTGGCACACATAAAAACACCAACAAGCCTCCTGACCTGCACCCATTTTCTATATCGACATTGATGCTTATATGGCCACCTCACATCACAACCATAAATACAGGCAAGCAAAACAAGTTCAAATAAAAGCTGTCACTACTCATGTAATCAAAATTACAATATAAAATATTGTTGTGCATTACAGAATATTTTGTAATTAGATCTTTCCAGATTTCCTTCTAAGATATAACAATAGCAGTCTGTACACAATTGATATAAAACACATAATATCCCAGAGATGTCCAGTCCTATAACAGAATATCCCAGTCTTCATCCTCCAGTCTGCTCTAGCTGCTGTCTGTTATCTATTATTACTGTCTGGAGTATTATAAGTCATCATATTATTACTATTATTGTGTGTTATTACATTAACGGGATGAATTAGCTTTTCATATACAGTTAAGAAGAAAAAAGGCAACACAGAATGAGGCCGCATTGAAGGTCGTCACTAGATCCAAGTCCCTGAGGGGGACCACATCCAGCAGAGTGACAGGCGGCCCGGTAGGTCCGCCGCCACTTCCCCACCTCATTGGCACGTGGCTTCCCCTGTTCTCCGGGAGAAATACTGCATCTGGTCCTCACCACCTCATTTTAGTAAAAGCAATGTAGTGGGAGGGCGATGGAGGGCAAGCGGGAGGCATTTTCAGTTCCAGGCGTCCTCTGATAATCTGTACAGTACATTCGGGAGACGTAAAACTGCCATCCGTCCGCATGGAAAGCAGCTTCTGGCGACGCAGAGATTTTAAGTGCTTCATTATCCGTGAAGGAGTGTGGGCGGAGGTCTAAGGCCGATGAAACCTAAACAAAACATAGAGATGAGGCACGAACAGACGTTCATAGTCTTGTTTAAAGTTACAATCCTTAAGGTTCAAATACAATTTAATAAAGCAGTTTTTATCCTTTTTGACTCATTCTGGATTCCCTTTGCTTTCAAGGGATTCACACGACACATGCATATCATCCACTTTATTATGAAGTGTTCCCCGGAAACGGCAAGTATTTGTCGTAAGTGTTGGACGCTGTGAGTAATCCTTACTTGACAAGACAAAGAGAAAAAAGATATTTCCTGCATATTTCAGGATGAGATGACAGCTGTTATTGAAACAAGAAGAAACAGTCCCAAGTAAAATAATAGATGAAGATGCAAGATATCAACCTTCTTTCTCTTCCCCTGCTGTGGGAAAAGCTATTTGCCATAAACAGTGTGTCATTGAAGTCAATAATTAAATGAATTCTTTATTAAAAACCGATGACTTTAATGCTCGTTTGTAAAAAGATGCGCCTCTTGCTCTTCTGTTGCGCTTCTGCACACAGAATATTCGCTATCAAATTAAACGGTACTTGCGGTTACCACGGCAACCAAGCGTCTCGCCAAATCAACCACAACTGAGATCTCGAGGATAAAATGCGTACCTGGTGTAGATTCTGCTCTCTTCGTGGACCTCCATCTCAGTGCTCTTGTAATCGTTGAGCTCCTTCCGGATGGCCGCCTGGATAAATCAAGAGGAAAGAGAGAGACCCTTGAAGCTTAAACGTCACCCATAATATTATTATTACGTGAAACCACAATCCACTGCTGCAAGAGTCATCGAGGTTGTCAGGCGCTCGCTCTACTCGGCAAACGGAATGAGCACCTTGTCAGCAGGAGTGAGCTTCGTCCACGGCTTGTCTGCCCTCCGGTCGTAGTCTTGGGCGTCCGTGACTTCCACGTACTCGTGGAACCGCAGGATCTTCCTTGCCTGTAGTTCAGCAACCGTGGGTCTTTGACTCAGCTGCAATAAAGAGATGTCACTTTAATATCCAGCCAATGGGTTGGAACTTGGACCTGTGCTGTGGATGTGTTGGCTCACCTTCCTGGTCAGCCTCCTCTTGATCTCTCTAACCTCAGCTTGTCTGTCGGCCTGATTTCTGGCTGAATAAAAGAGAGGGAAGGGAAAAAAAACACTAGCAGAGCTTTATTTAGATTCTGCGTGAAAGCCAGACTTGACATGCACTAAAGATAAAAAGAGTTTCTAAAATTAGATAGTCAAATGTAGTCTGTGTTTTGAATGTCTTTTCAATCTGAAATTATTGCTCATCAGTTCATTTATAAACTAGTATTCCTTAAAACACTGAGCTGGTTTAAATGTGTACATTTTTGTACATAAACAAAAGCAATTCATGAACAAAGCTGCAATACAATAAAAACAATTCGACCAAACAAGCAAAAGAGCAGCAGACTCAAAACTAAAGCATCTGAGTGAGGGCATTATTACAACGGCAAAGGGAAAGAAAGCTTGGATACTAACGCTGAAGGATGTTTCTTTGCTCGAGCTCCTCAGCAGTTGGTCTCTGGCTAAGGCGCCTTAATTGAGGGGAAAAAAAGAGAGTAGGAAACTATTTTTACACGGTTCCATCGCTTCGTCATTCAGGCAGTAAGTAGGACAAAGATCTAAGAATTTCTTTCGTAAACAGACACGCGCACTGTCTGTTGAAAGGAATCTACATTCTGCCCGGTGGTGCGATGACGCCGCTCTTTACCTGGTGAGTGCAGTGCCGATCTGTGTGCGGATGGCCTCCCACTGCTCCCGGCTCTGCCAGGTGAGGCCCGTCTGTCCTGGCGGCTGGTTGTCTCTGCTGCTCCTCTCATGGATGAAGCGGTCCCTGTCCGGGGCACAGGGACGGCCGCTCAGCTTCAGGGCCAAGGTGTCCTTCCTCTTGACCCTGCTGGCCAGGGCGCCTGGACAGAAGCCGAGCAGAGATGCGGTCAGGTGGGAAGGATCCGGGGAAAATCCGGGTTTTACAGAAGTTTTAAAAATATATGTGTACATATGTATATATATAAATATGTTTACATATGTTTATGACATGCAGTTATGCTTACTAAGTGGGGGCTCATCCTCCTCCTCCGAGTCTTCATCTTTATAAAGCACAGGACCGTCTGAGTCGCTGTCCTCCCCACGCACTCCTCCTTCTTCATCGTCTTCCTCCTCCTCTTCCTCCTCACTACTATTTCCCCCCGGAATGACGGATATGCCGGCGTCTCCAACGAAGCATCTGCGACTCCGTGGCTCCAGCTCCGGCTGAGGGATCTCCCCATCGTACTCCTCCTCTTCCTCGTCATCTTCCTCCTCCGAGTAGTCATCTTCAGATCTAATGGAAATACAAACGCATCATGGATACAAATAACGCATCCTTTTGTGAATTTAACTCATTCTTTGCACTTTTAAAAAGACTAAAGTTTTAATATGGTTTCCCCAAAATGAAAATGTCTCCAACCCTCAAAAGAATGTACTTTAGCACTGGCTGGAGCCATATGACCCTGATCCTTCTAGCTAGACCGTATTTTGTAATGATCACATATTATTTATATTATAATATAATATAATATTTGCTCCAGGCCGCTGATGGCCGGATGCAAAGCCGGATCTCACAAAGGAAGAACCCTTGAATTTCTTCTGCACCTGCCCGCTTTGTCATGAAACCGTGTGATTTGCATGACAAAAGTTCTCCCATCATGAATTCAGTGACTCACAGTTTTAATGGTTGGATGCTGACAGGAAGTGGGCGACCGCTTTGATAGTCCGGAGGAGTTTCAAAGAGCAGTGTGTGCGCACGCTGTGACCCGTCTGGATGAGGCTGAGCCGGACCGGGACTCGACAGGGCTCGCTGGATCATGATGTGGAGCGGGACGGGCGCCGGGCGCTGAGGAGACCCACTGGTCGGGCTCGGCGGGTCAAACAGCATTGGTATTGGCTGGGGCAGAGGGTGGGGGTAGGAGTGCTGATGGTGCAGGTGGTGGGTGTGTATGTGTTGGCGGGGAGGGGAGGGAGGAGGGGGAGGCAGCTGAAAGCCCACGTGCAGGTTGCTGTGGTCATCCAGAGACAGCGGTGAGGGGTTGATGGGATGGCTCGAGTCCTCCGTGCAGCGCTTGGTTACCGGGGTGGTCCTCTTAGGGGGCATGGGCGGAGAAGGTTTGGCTGGAACCAGACCAGCTCCTCCGGCGGCTTGGTTGAAGTCCCCTGCAAATAGAAAAATAATTAAAACATCTCATCATAATGCCCAATAAAATAGCTTAGGTCTGTGAGTGAGTCGCCAGCTCTCTGTGCTCTCTTTTTCCCATCCAGTTTGTTTGCTGACACATGAGTGCACATGCATCAGCTGTACATGTGCAATGCACCCAACATGAACAAATATAAATAGTGGGATTACACGTGCGACTGAACATTGTTGTGTGCATACAGTGTGTCGGATCACATGACTGAGTGAACATGAGTGCACGCACTGCCTCCACAAACCAGTGTGCAACATGTGCCCCGGGCCACAGAGACGGAGAAGATACATACAGCTGACATGCTCTACACAGCCAGCTTAACCTGCTGGTAAACTTTGTTTATTAGCATCTTTGCAGCGCAAAAAGCCCCTTAAAAAGCTACTTGCATGCACATTAGTTTAAGAGCAAGAGAATGCTTAAAACTGTAGAAAAGCCTTAAAGCCAATAACAGTGTTAAGAGCCATGCTACTGAGACATAATAGGAGATCAGTGAGTGCAGTAGATCACACTGATCATCTCCCACTCAAAAGGAAGTCACGCCCTTATGTTACAACTCTTTGGCCCCTCCATTCATATCCACCCACCCATCCATCCCAGTTGAGCAGTAATGATGCACTTGATGCATTGCAGGCCACAACTGGAACCTGCCAAAGACTTCCCCCCCATTCACATGCAAATTAAGAGAGTACGACAATAAACACATTTGAACAACTGTTCACCAACACAGAGGTTTCCTCTCATGTACACAAAGCCCCGAGCACACTCATCATCAGCTCATCATGTGCATGCGGCCATTATATACCACCGAAAAAGGCATTGCGAGGGGAAATATGCTGGCAGCGAGAAAAGAGGCGACACCGTCGAGAACGCAGACTCTGAAGGAGACACCGACACCAGCGACGTGGCCACGGAGATCCCAGAGCGCGTCCTTTTACCTGAGCGCAGGCCTCCGGCCCGCCGGCACAGGTAGACGGGCAGGGACAGGTAGACGTCATAGTCGCACTCTCGCTTCCAGCAGGACCAGTAGAGCGGAAGCTGAGCGTTCTCCCCCCCCTGCAGGGCTGAGACTAACAGGGAGGAGACGGAGGCCTTCAGCTGCAGTGTTTAATTAATGCAGATGCACGGTGGCACTCTGTGTGATTGTAGAGTGTGTTATTAAGGAGGGGTGTTCTCATTATCCTGTCATCATATTGGAAAAGGAAAAAAAAAAAGTATCATATTTAAATTTCTTGCCAGGAGTCACCAGAGAAGACCGAGGCCACACTCATTTGTGTCGGTTCAGTATGGAGCTGCTAGCTAAGCCTGGCCTAAACACTGCGAGCAGGGGGAAACAGCCAGCCTGGCTTCGTTCAGTGCGAAGCATTCAGTGCGATCACCGGAGTTCTCACTTCTCGTTCACCGTTGACACAAAAGGTTTCAGTTGGTTGCAACTCTGCAACCTTGAAGGGGAAAACCAATGTAGCTGGAAGTGACAACAAATCTTTCCCCATTTGACTTGCCACTTATTGTTATTAGTGCACACATTTTTTAAGTAACAAAACTCATCAGGTCTACTGATAAGCCAAAGAAATCAATAACACAGCGCTTCCCAAAGCCAATTTCCCCCGTGAGACCAACCCCACAGTAAACCACCAACAAGCACAGATACAGTACGTCTGAGCGAGCAGCTCCGCAGAGCCACTCGGGTCCCTGTGAGCTTCAGAGTGTAAAATGAAGGGGTTAAAATTAGCAGCTAAGATAGTCCAGGCGTAAGAAGTCATTAGCTGGGGAAAAGTTTCTCGAGCGGTTTGTGCGTGTGTGTGTGTGTGTGTGTCAAGCTGTTTTGAGGGCTGACTCACAAACGTGTACATATTGCACTACTCACTAAGGGGAACCTTGCATGCTAAATGAGCAGAATACAAGTGTCCATAATGCACACGGCACGTGATCACGTCAATAACCACCATTGCCTCCAAACAAAAAAAAATACCCTGCATCTATGAAGTACAACTTACCGAGCATGGGGGCATTGCCCCTGTTCACAGGCTTGGGTGGAGGCACAGGGGGCTGCTTGGTGCCGTGGGAGGTGGAGGTCGGGCCCGCGCATGACGACAGCTGAGTGGACGCACCCGCAGAGGAGACGGAGCGAACGGGTTTGGGCGCCGCAGCCGGAGGGGCGGAGGGAGAGCAGTACTGGTTTGTGTGGTGGTTGGACGGCGTGCGAGGTGGACCCTTGCTGCCCGGTTCAGGGGTGGATGTCATCAGCCATTTTGGAGGCATGACGGACTGTTTAGGCGGCAGAGGTTCCCGCAAGGTGTCCCGCAAGGCTTCTACGTCGGGGACAAAATGGCTCTCTGACTCTGCGAGAAACACAATATCAGGATTAATAAAAAGTTCTAAAACAGTTCTCCATGATGATGAGACATTGTTAAAAAAGGGTGTACACCTTTATTCAATTCGCGACATCTCATTATTACTTTTCTACACGGCTATAAATGTGTGCATGGACCGAGCAGGGAGCCACTCTCTGCGATAGCACTTGTTTGAGAATTGAATTATCTGGGGATCAGCAGTGAGGATAAACAGAGTGGGCGGCTGCAATTACCACCAGAGACCCACCTCCCACTGCCCACCCCACAGCAGCCCCCCACGCTGCTGACACGGCTCCCACGCCGTTCCCCAGAGCTGCAACTCTGCAGTTCAGGGTTATTTATTTACAGACGAGGCCTTATCACCGGGATGTCAAACAACCAGAGAGGAAATAATACGGAGGAAAGAAAAGAGGGAGAGCGAGAGAGAGGACAGAAAGTAGGAGATGTCATAAAGATAGAAGACGAGTGGGAGATGAAAAGAAGCATCGGAGAGAGAAAGAAAAAAGGAAAATACAAAAGGTGAGACAGAGACGGTACAGATGAGGGAAAGCTGGTGAAAATATCCGTTGATCTGTCAGTGTGTCAACAGAAAGAGTTCTCGTTTCACAGTGGTTCTACATTACATTTCCTGTATTATTTTTTAATTCTGTCATTAAAACCTGTGCCCCACATGTGGGTCATTCAGGTTTCCTCTCACCGGCATACTTTTGCACACTGTGGTAAAAAATAGAAGTGTACCGAGATCTAAAAAACAGCAGAAAACATGATTATTTCTTTAAAATGTAACGTTTTAAAGAAATGTAACCAATTAACACTCAACTGACAGTGCTAGCGTTAAAGGGAAATAATGGGTGTAGTGATCGTGCCACATTAATTGGGAGAAGAGAGGACACGCTATTCCCTCACGCTCCTGAATAAGAAGCGTAGCTGGAGCAGGGCCTCTGGGAGCCGACAGGAGCCCGTCTATATCTGGGAGGACGGCACGGAAGCAGAAGAGTGACAGCAGGGGTCGGTAAGAGAATACGTGAGACGGATGAATCGCACGCCGTCTTCAGAAAGGTATGAAGATGGTGAAGATGAACTCCCTCCATTGACCTCATGATCGCTGCTTTTCAAAACCTCGCAAACACTGACCTCGGCGGGCCCTTCCCTCCTCCGCGGAGGCGTGCCGAGGGAGCGTGGGCTTCCAGTCCGCCTCCGCGGGTCGACTCCTCCTGCCGTCCTCCGACGGGGCCTTCTGCAGCCCGGGCCTCTTCTGCCCGTCCTCGGGGTGGAGCCGCCCCCCACGTCGGCAGTCCTCCACCTGGCCCTGCCGGACCGCGTTGGGCTTCCACTCGCCCTCGGCATGCGCCCGCGAGCCCACCCCTGCGCTTCTTCGCGGGTCTTCGTGCGGCCCCGCGCCCCGGGACCCCGGGGCTGGCCGGCGGTCTCCGTCGGAGGGAGAGCGACCCCTCGGGTCGTCTTGCTGCGCGAGCCAGGCTGGGCTAATCCTAAAGTCTGACTCCGAAGGGAGTTTGCCCTGATTGCATGGACTCCTGCCGCCGCCGCCGCCCTCTCCGCCCCCGGCGCTCACGGGCAGCGTGTGGCCGTTCTTCACGTAGAGCTGCTTCTGCTTGTGTGTGTCTGCATCTAGAAAAGATACAAAGACGCATGTGGTATGGAAGCACTAGCAGCAACAGGTATTTCCTCGAGAAAACAAAAGAGCCAGAAACACAAAATATTTATTGAAAATGTTTCATAATGCCAATGTCTTTGTTGAAGGATATTTGGGGATTTTAATGTTCCCTCACTCTACAAGCTAAATGTAAAACAACAAATGTGATGAAACACCAGGAAATTGATCCATAATAACAAAAATATATCAGATATCTGTTGCTTCTGGCTTCTCAGATCAGATGATTGATTGATCTTCTCTGATGTACTTACCTACACAATTTTTCTTTTTATCCATTGATTCTAGATCTGGTTACTTACTTACTACTCCCTGATCAATATAATGTGATCGGCACTATTTTCTGACATTTTGAATAAGCAGATTAATCTACAATGAAAGTAATATTTGGCTGCAGCCGCTTCCACAGTGAAACAAAGAAGGGACCCTGAGTGTTTGTTGTGTGATGAAGGAGCAGCTGTAGGTTTAATAAATGGGCGGCGGGGGCCGCATCACACACCCCCTTCAAAGCCACTTTGCTGCAGGGCCCAATTTGTTCCACTTTTCCTCAGCTCTGGAGAGCGGCGGTGGAGAGCTTAAAAAGATGTTACACTAATTTTAAAAACAGCAAGGTGAAAGTAAATTGGTTCAGACGCCTGCTGGTTAGGGGGGGGGGCAGTATTCCTCCCATTGCGTGCTGGTGACACGTCTGCCTGTCAAATATAGATGTATCACACTAGCCCTCTTACCGTTGTCCGGGACCTCCTTCAGCACCCCCTGTTCTATAAGCTCCTGCCGCGTCCGCCTCGTCGACATCTTCCTCTCCAGTTCTGCCGTCGATAAAGAGAATTGACGTTACACAGTTTGATCTTTTTCAACAAAACGGTTTACACAAGTTCAGAGACCCCTCCTCTACAGGATATTTTGCTAGCGGCTCCTTGTAGGTGCACTGAAAACACGCGGAGCGCCATTGGGGCCTGAGTTTTGAGCTGAATGCAGCTGATGGGACCACCAGGAGAAAGGAGCCACCAACCTTCCGAAGTTTCCTTGAAACTGTCGCTGCTTTTCTTCTTCCGCCACTTCCACGGCTTGAAGATCTTGCCGATGGTGGAGAACTTGCCCTTGCGCTTCGGGGGAGGGGTGCTGTCCCCCGTGTTGCCCCCCTCTCCCACCATGGTGCTGTGGTGCTCCTCAGCGTCATCATCTAACACGAAAGAAGCAGATTCCATGTGAATCACACTGAACGCAGGAGCGTGGAAAATAAAGAGCCTCCTCCCGTCAGCAGGCTGAGCTCATCTGCTGCCTTTGTAAAGTGGGCCGTGCTCACAGAGGCTGATATCATCTGTAGCCGTTACTTCCTGGGGACTGGGAGTGCTCTGGCAGGGTGATGCTGAGAGCCTGTGGACTCCTCCACACGTCCACAGTTAACACGAGAGGTCTGACGCCGGCTCTGAGCCAGAAGGTTTCTCACTGTCAAGCGCTCACATTCCTTGGCTGGATGGCGACGAGGCCTCTTATCAGCCGCGCAGCCCTCGCTGCCTCTGTGGCGAGGCTCAAACACGGAAGCAGCTATTCGGCAGCAGAGTGCGGTTTGTGGGCATGCAGGCCACAATCGAGAAGTGACAGCGTTTCAAAAGGACACAGATTGTTGTGAGATGCCATTAAGGCTGAAATAAGTCAATTAAATGGCGTTCTGCAGTCACGGTTAAATATACTGGGGTTAGGCGACTGACTGACAGCGTGCTGAGCTCGGAGAGTTTAAACATTAGTTCCCCCAAGGCTGCAGCTGCTGTACTCAGCAGACATAATATTTACCAGTGGAGAGAAAACGGGGGGTCCGAGTTTAAAACATCCAGTGCCGTGCACACACAGGATGTCCCTGCAACAATAGGGCGTGTTGTACACATACAAATACCTGCAGTGCTGGTGCAGGATACACAGCAGTTCAATCAGCAAATTGGGGAAATAATAACAAAAATGTCAATCCTGGGGGGAAACAGACTCACACACACAGCACACTCAGCAGGGAGGTCAGAGTTTGCTACGAACCAGCAGCCCTGCAGCTCGCAGAGTAATGGTATCTCGCTAAGTGACATTTTTAGCATGGTGGAGGGCGCCGGACACGGGATTCAAACCAGTTTTGCAGAAGCTGAAGGACCATGAGTCTTTAACCCGCTGCTCCACACGGGTCCCCCAATGCTGCTCGCGGGGTAAGATGTGAACCCAATGCTTACAAAGTGCTTAAAAGCTCGACCGTCGGCACAACGTCCTGGTTCACAGTTGAAACCGTAACAGTGAAGATTGAAGCACGCCGCGTCCTGAGAAGTAAAAATGTCGACAGGCCTTTCTAAAAACACGCACTGCTCTACCTGGGAGACGGTTCTTAGGCGTCCAGCTTCCGTGGTGGCGGGCTTTGAAGCAGCAGGTCATTGGAAAACAACCTAGAAAAATTCTGTCCCGTGTGTCCCAACAGACCGCCGCGGCGAGACGTTGGAAACTACAGCGCCGAGGCCTCGGGTTCGAGGGGCGTGTCCGCAACGCGGAAATGCAGCTTATCTTGGCGAGGCGGGAAGCTGAGGATTCAGATCAAGCATCGCTCAAGGCAGCTTGTGATCCAGAGCCGAGGTTCTCAGAGGAGCCTGTGACGCGGCGGCTCGGCTGAAGGCAGTGAAGCAGCGGGCATCTGTTGGAAACAGCCGACTTGCCACTTCCTCCAGGCGTGTTCGATAGCCAGCGATGCCCGATTGTAAAAAACACGGCGATCCACACAGAAGAAAAGTACAGCACATCCAACAGTTAGTTATCACATTCAAGAGAGCTGACTATTCCTCACAGATACAGCGCAAAACTATCCCAACATAGTTTCAGCTGTAGTGTGGTGGTGTGTGGTGGCACCACAACTGTGTGTGACTGTGGGAGTAAATGGGGGGAAAAAAGAACAAAAAGAGAGAAAAAGTACCGGAGTGGAGGAGGAGGAGGGGGGGGGGGGGGGGGGGGGCTGGAAACACGGGGAGGAAACAGCCCTCCACCCTGATTCTGTGACCGAGAACAAAGACAACCTCTTCCCCTCAAAGCTCCCACAGCCGGTTCATTAAAGGTGCAACGCATTGGAGCCAATTCATAGTCTGACCCTTAAACATCTCCATGATATAAAAACCTATTTCCTTACCACAACAAGGACGGAAACCAAATTTTTAGTCGTCACGCTCTGTAAACCGGAGCTGTGCCAAGATAAGGAACCAGTCAGGAAACATGGGGGGTGTGCGTGTGTGTGCGTGTGTGTGTGTTCCGCTGACGTTCCCTCATCCTGGGGCCATGAGTCATGGCGGGTCTGGTCAGGTGGGCACCGGCTCTTTAGCCGATCCGCAACCCGAGGCATCCTGATCGCTTACATAAGACGCCACCTTCCACCGGCCCGACGGTTGGGAAATACGTCCGACCTCATAAGCCAAACAACCGCCAGGTCAGATGGTGAAGTTTAATCTATTTAGCGGTCAGCACACAAAGAGGTTATAAAACAGAATAGTTTTCTTTTTGTGGGATCTTTTTGCTCTAACATCATGTACAACCCAATGGTACCGTAACAGTAGTTGAATGAATACCATCTGGGCTGCTGTTTAAGGTGAGCAATGTTTGAATCTGTACGACATATTCACTACTTTCTGCTAAACGCAACATCTATGATTAAAGGTGACTTATATCTGTCGGTTTTACACTCAATCCAAAGTGAGAAAAGTTAAAGAGATTTTCCAAAACTCAAAATGTCTACAATGCTGTTTCTAATAATCCCCTGGATTAAAATGTTTGATTTCTAAATTGACGGAGAAAACAGCGCTCCTGCGCGCCGTAACATCAGGAAATCACTACACGCGAGTGTGTAGGAACACAGCTGAGATTCATCCACATGATCCCAGTGATTTAACATTCCTTGTGGTGGTGAAAGTGAAGGAGGGGGCTGAGAGAAAGGAGACTGTGCAAACTTCATTATACAAACTCCCACTCGAATCTCCCCTCTGTGCTTTGATTCATCAAAAAAAAATAAAAAAAACTTTGTTGCGGTTGAGGAATGCAGAGCAGCGCAGAATACACACAGAGTGCGTGAGTGAGTCCACAAACTCACCGCCATTGTTGTGTTGTTGTGGGTCCTGAGCTGGGGTCTCCACACGAAGGCTCTGTCCCATGATCTAGCCCCCTACGGGGCCTCTACCTGTCCTGCACCCAGAAATGCGCACGCAACGCTGGACCGCTGCACCTGCCTTCGTTCCTCCTTCCTCAACAAAAAGTCCCCTGGTTCTACCTCGGCTTTTCTCTTTTCTCGCTGCGTTTCTCTTGCCTATCCGTCCTCTGCGCCTTTCAGCTCGGTCCTCCCCTCGTCCCTCCCTCCTGCAATCTCCTTAAGACCTTCCCTCCCTCCAGGAGTTGGACTCCCACTCCCCCTTTGCTCACTGAGCCTCCCTCCTTGGCTCGCAGCACAGGTCAGCCTTCACCGAGAGATGCCTGCCATTCCTGGGAGAGACATGTTGTGTTTTCAATCCAACGTGTGAGCTGCGGCATGTGGTGCCGCCCGTGCATCCAATAATGCACGTCCAATGCAATGCACGCTGGGGGGGAGCGGCGGGTTGAACGTGGAGAACATGGACTTTTAACACTGTGATCCAGAAACACTGGAACACAAAGCCAAGAAAACAATCATCTGCCTCACACATAGGCGTCGGTATTTTCTAGGAGCTGTAACAGTTCCTGTACAAGCCACTTATGCATCTAACTCGACAAGCAAAGATAGAGCTGAAGGAAATCAGACCAAAACCAAATCGATCCAGCAGCCAAATGTGTGCAGTAAGTTTTTTTTTTTTAAAAGAATAATGGATCACAAGTCAATCGTTCTGTTGCTGTTGCTATGCCAGCATGAATTGCATGCTAATATTACGCCGAGAATAGTGTTTTTTTAGATCTGAAAGAGGCAGTTTTGTCATGCCGCTCACCCTTCTACCATGTTATGTACATTGCAAACTCTCTTATCACAATTTGAACAGTCAGGGAGGCTTAGCATGACTTTGAAACATGTCTGGCAAGGAGAGCTGTCCTGTTTGGGGCTAAAAGAGAGAGAGAGGGGGGGGGGGGGGGGGGAGGAAAGAAGGAGACATCTTTCTCTAAACTAGAAGAGAGGAGGGAGTGCAGACTGGACCCCTGAATTAGAGCTTTGATTCCTTTTGAGGTTTCTGTGCCTTCAGAAAACCTTGTCCGACGGCCCTCGGAGGAATTCGGCGCATTGAGCCGTGTCATTATGCTTCGGGTAGATCAGAGCTTTCTGAGCGTTTGGCTGCGTCTCCGGCTGTTTCTAAAGATGGAGAAGCTCGTGCGTTCGACAGCGTTCCTTTTCTCTCCCTGTGCCCCAAATACAGAACTTCCACACCGGGCCGGCTTCCAGGGAGAGCTGAGCCAATCCGCATGAGCCCAGAACCTGTTGGCCTGACCTGGATAAGAGACTGGGCCAGGCTCCTTCAGTATGCACACACACACCCGACTTCAGGAGAGTACGGCACCTACGGAGGATGCTTGGCAGTGATGGATCTCTGCAGCGAGTCTCATCTACAATAGACTATGGACGGTTTAACACATGTTATATTATCCTAAGAACATAGAACATGGGATAAAACCAATAAGGACGTTACTTCCTAACGTTTAGTATGTTGTTCTACTAGTTTTTTTTTGAAGATTCGCTCTCTTGACAAGAGTTCAGTACCACTCTGGTGTGTGAGTGATGAACGTGAAGCTGTCAGCAGCAGCTACTCAGCTCAGCACAGCAGGAGGGAATCATATCAGCCCAAAATGTCTAACTGTTGCTTCATTGGAGACTCAACACTCTTAACTCACCTGTAGATGCTTTTCAGTCTTGTAGTGCTAAGAATTGTTGGAAGCCAATGGAAGTGACGGGTGATGAGGGACGGCTCAGGGTTTGAACATTTGGGCCTTTTAACTGCCTGTTTTTGTTGTCACATTAGTTTTACATTAGTGGAACTGGTTAACTGACGACCCGCAGGCTGAAAACAATGAAACAATGAAACTGAATCACACGGACCAGCGGGAAACCGTCCCCTCAGAAGCTTCAATGGAGCCCGGAGTCTGAGAAGCTGGAGTTTGGCCGAGTAGCTGGTGGCAGAGACGGACACCGTCACCGGTGGAGAGGAAAGGAAGATGAGCATTAACCAACCCGCCCCCCCCCCAAGACACCTGGTACTCACCACGGTTTTCCATTACAGAGTTTGAGGCACACCAATCAACGGCTCCTGAAAAACAACAGTTGAAATCATCAAATAAATTGAGCTTCCAAAAAGTATCTAGTAAATATCACGTAAATATCTCAAACTGACCACATGCGGTGACTTTTATTTAACTGAAATAAATCACATCTAAATAAAGTAAATACAGTATTTCTATCATTGTGCATGAATTTGCAACAATATTTCAGCTGAAATGTGTTTTTTTCTATGAAGGCAAAACAACCCTCCAAAATGTATTGGTGGTGGTTGCTGTGGTTATTCATCATTTAATAGAAAGTATCATTGTATTAATCATAAATGACCCGCGTATCATTCAAAGTGCATTTGTGTGAAGATATAAAAGGAGCAGACATACATTATACAAAGTCATGGGTGGGACGGGGCGGTTGAGGTCCTCAGCAGCAGTAGGTCAGTATCTGTTCAGGTCTCCAGCATGTTTAAGACGGCATCTCCAGCCATCGTAACCCCTCTGAGGAAGGAAAAAACAAGAGGGGACTCGTTCATAATCAGTTTTAAAAAACAGCAAGCGGAGGAGCAAAAATGAATGCGTCACCGTTGCTACAAATAAGACCAACATATGTGAGCCAGACTCATTTAGACTTGACTTTAGTTGTGATTGATGGGCCACAAGGCGCCGTGAAAAAAGGTCTAAAGCTTCAACCTGAAGATGAAACAAAGCACTCAAGAGAAGCACACAAAACAAAGAGGGCCTTAAAAAAAAACCACAACATAAAGCTGCGGCGTAAAAGCAAATCTCAGAACGCAGTTTAGTAAAACTCGGCAATGATGCTAGAGTGAATCCAGTTCCGTCACGCTGATATGTGGGGTTAAAGTCTCGCGGCTCGCTGGCATTCGCTCGGGCCTTTGGATCCAACTGGGCCTCGTTCAAACTAATCACGGGTAAAAAGTCAAAACGCTCTCATCCACACACTTCCGTAATGTAATTAAACACTCTAGTTGGCCGAGTGCATCACTTCACAACCACAAAGTATCACCTTTTAAGGTTCTGAAGTGGGCATTTTATGTTTTTGCCACGGCTGTAGTTACTGACTGAGCTGGCAAAGCAAATCCATAGCAAGTAATGTTTTCTCTACAAATACAAAAGAAATACAAAGACAAAAAGGCGAGAGGCAGAGCAGCCTGATGGCGTCCCGGGATGCAGAGCAGCAGAGCGGGGACACAGTCAGCTGTGCTTCCACTCCAACAGGAGCTGTTATGAACAGTCACACCTAAAACCACCATTACAAAAGCTTCTCGTGAAATAAAATGAGCAGACTTTTACTTTCTTGAACCCACTGGACAGGTTGCATGCTAAAATGGAAATATCAATGTCTGCTATTCAAAGAGAAAAGAGAACGAAGGGAATGCTAGATCATTCTGCAACCTTTTTGATATGGTGATTCCAATTGTTTTCGTCTAGAGTGGCTGCTTCCTTTCTGTGTTTCACATTGTTGTAACTTCAGTATTTAAGTTATTTTTAGGCAACATCTTCTGAGGAATTCTCCTGTGCATTTAACACTATTTCCAGGGACTGTATAGAAATGGTTGAACATTTAAACAAAGAAAAAAAAGAAAAAATCATGAAATTAAAATATTTACTAGATGCAGCCCAAAAATTCACGGTGTTGTGAAACACACCAGTTGACCACTCAAATAATAAATAAAAACAAAGCAACACATCTTTTTGAGAAAAATAACCAAGGATGTTTGCTTTGCATGAGAAACCAAAAATTAAATGACCTGAGAAAAACAAAACTCCTTCAGCTCTGCTCAACAGTGCCGATGGATTTCCAATGAAAGTTAATTCATAGTAGCTTATAAACGGGTGAATTACTGGTCTAACTAAATTGCATCAGTCTTGTCTCAGGGGCAAACATTGTTTTCAGCGATTGGCAAGATAAGGGCAAAAGCCCCTTCAGACTCTGTGATGGCGTCCAGGCATCAGGAGGCCCTTGACAAGACGAGTCACGTTATGGAGAATCAGCCGTTTGCACGTCGTGAAGTGGCACCTGTCTGACTGCGCGGCATTGTGATGGACGGACAGGCGTGTAAACACATGGAACGGTGTACACATGCAAATATTTACTGCCTGATGAAATTCCTCCCTGTTCTTCTTCCAGCTGAATTTACCGGAAGGGTCAAAGGTGAACTTCCGCATCAAAAGAAGAAGCCCGCATAATGACATTTGGACGTCAAAACTGGGCCAATAATCCTGCCTAAAAACGCAAAAACAGGATGTTGAAAGCCTGCTTCCCCTTCGAGCTGTTAACCCTCTTCTGCCGGTCAGAACTGATCAATGTGAACGTGACGGGTCACTTCACAGTGTTGAAGGGGAACAAATTAAGGAAGACACGTGCAACTAATGGCTGACGTGAACGACATTGAAGCTTATGAAGTTATCTCCCCACCTCCTCCATCACTACTCATCCCATAACCTCGAAAACTATTATATCACCCACATCCTTTTCACACAAAAAAAAACACGCGCTCTCAGCGGGGAACACGAGCCCTCCGTTCAGGTATGTGAGAGCAGACCGCATAATCTTCTGTGCGCACACACACCCTCACCGGCGCACTCTAGCAGCGCTGATTCAATTGCGACGGGAGCGGAAGCGGCAGCAGCTGGCTGCGTTGTGCCATCTGTAAATAGCAGCGCGCTTCTCCAGCCAGAGCTAAAAAGGGTTTTTTGGGCACAAAAGCCACCGAGTCAGTGGAGGGGAAAATCATTTCATCCACACATAAGACTTTTGTTTAAGAAATTAATTTTAAAAAAGGTGACACGTGACACTGAGATGGCGTAGAGATGATTGAACGGCAGCAGGTGCCGGGTCAGGTGACCCCAGCTGAAGCATGTATCGAGAGGTATCGATGATAGATGGGCGGAGGAGAGAAAGGCCGAGTCAGACCTGCAGTCTCTCTGCGTTGAACCTTTGCGCAGCGCGCATCCGAGCGCCACCGTTTTCCGCACCTCTCTCCAAAAGATGGACACGGGTGTCTGTTCCCAATCCGGCGCCTGGGTGAGCGTCATCACCCAGCGTGCCCCAGAAAAGCATCATTCACCACCACGGGGACCGGTGGCCCACTTCTTCTTTTTTCTCTTTTCTCCTCAAACAAGGCGCTCAAAATGCCCGGCTCACCTTTGCTTAACTTTTCTTTGTCCGAGTACCGATCAGCTGTGTGCAGAGTGCTGCTACGGTCCGTGGACGACTAAGCATCGTGCAAAACGGTGCATGTTAACTACACCGAAGGTAATGGATCGTACACAACGAGCATTCAGCTGGCACAGACGTTTTCTCACTTTACACTCAGCATCTCCTTGTAAAGACGGATATTTTCTAGGAGGAGGAGGAGGAGGACTGAGAGCTTTGGAGGAATCGGAGGTGCAGATCTGTCTCATCTTTGGTCTAACCGAATCAATCAGGCCAAGCTGACAGCTTAACCATCGGTGGTTGCTTCTTAATGGTCCATTAAAGGGGCAGGGGGGGGGGGGGGGTCCAATGGGAAGTGGAAGTAGCCACACTACAAGCCATGAGGCAGCATTTTCTTTCTGGTAAGAGAAAATGTACTTCAGGGCCTTTTACGCAGATGGTGGCTGAAAGGAGAGCAAGTGCGTGTAGCTGCATGGAAGAAGAGAGCAGGTTCAAGAGAGGGAGAGTTTATAAGATATTAATGCAGACACTCATTAGAATGAATACAATAGAAGAACACTTGAACAGCAAAACCACAACACACACACACTTATATCCAAGTTTCTCTATAAAGTGTGTCAGCCTCCTCTGTGAATAAATTGCTGTATGCCATTTAATTATGTATAACGTCATTGAGGAAATCCACCCTCCTTAGTCAACAAGGAGGGTCTTAATCATGAAAATAGTTTTTTTAATTTCCCAGTCTGCCTCATTCAGAATTGTCACCATGATGCAAGAACGCATCTTCTCTAGCGAGGACGACCGGCCCGGCAGTAACGCGTCTTCCATCTTCTGCCCCCCTACAAACCGCCCTAATTAGCCTTTAAATTACACCTCCTCTATAACGCTACTTGACCGCTTCCTCCCCCCGGAGGCGAGACGTGAAGTTACCCGAGAGGCTCGCGTCCGGTCCGCCGCGAGAAAAGCATCCGACGACGCGGTCGTCTCTCCCGGCCGGAGCAGAAAGCGAAGCCGTGCGCGGAGGCTTCCTGCGTGGACCTGCTCCCTCTTCTCCGCGAGCGGCTCTCGCGACCAGCAGACTGGAGATGCTGATGAGTGAAGCGTAAAAAAAAAAAGACTAAAAAAAGACCCCGCGTGCCTCAGCGAGCAGCGTAACATCCGGCCCGGCGCTTCAAAATAAAAGCCGCGCGGTTCATTTTTGCTAGGTTTATGTACGTAACACATGCAGTTATACATTATAGACAGAAGACACATGTGGATGGATTTACTGCTGTTGTAATCTAGAGTAATCACTATTTTGTTTTACAAACAAGCTGGTAGCACTTGAAGTATCCCGCATATCCGTTACGTCAACATTTTAAATGAGCTAATTATTAGCCCACTTTGAAGCACGTTGTTTCTATCTTTAAAAGTATATTGCAATCCGGCGCTAACGGGGAAAACCCTACTACAACTCAAAGTGCTTTGATTTGAAAAGTGACCACTTTTGAAAAGTGACCACTCCGATTTCCCACAGCATCCCCTGTCTGATGGCTGCAGAGCAAATAACACACGCGACGGAGAGCGTTCCCAGAGGCCCGCACGCGTCCTCTGTACAACATCACAAGGCGTGAAGACAAAACACGGCCACACAAACCTCTCAGGGTGCATCCAACAAACATCCACGGACACCATCTACATCCCGGAGATCTCACGCATCCTTTGTTGTGCACGGACGCCTGTGCGGAGATCGGTGGAAAAATGGAGTTTCAGTGGAAACGGCAGCAGATATTTCACAAAAACCTTCCCACAATTTGCAAGATAACCAAGATACCCTGCAAACGTCGATCTTACTCGTCATGCCGGCTTGTTTCGAGTGGACCAAGTTGGATCGCAACTTAGGCTTTTTTTGTTTTTGTCTGCGGAGAAATCTTCCCTCCAGAACGCAGTCAGTGGTGTAATTTGCTCCCCCCCGTGACGTCACAAACCAAACACTCCTCTCCCGACTCACCCTCCATCACTTGCTCCTTTGGAATCAGTCACAGGCGATTTAAAAAAAATAGCAGCCCGGTCATTTCCTCACCTCTCACACTTCCCCCCCTCTTCCAGCGCCGGGTCCAAAACACTTTACGCACCGGCCGGAAAGCATCGCGAGCCGGGCATCTCGGTACCGGTAGTCCTCGGTGGAAGCTGTGGCTCCATTGTGAGCGTCGGGAACGCGGCTCCTCTCCGTGCTGGGAAGACTCCAGTACCCACCAGGCATTGCATTGACCTGGGGTGGGGAGGAGGAGGAGGAGGAGCAGTCCGTTATATTCAACATGATGATCACTCATCCCATCCCTTTAGGATTAAAAAAATAATAATAGTGTCTGCTTCCACTACTTCAGTTATAATCCACTGCACAACATTAGCTACACTTTGATCAAATGAGAAAAACACAGCGCAACTAGAGTTTATAAAGTGACAGCCAGAGATACTGGGTTTTTAGGATAATTAAATTGAATAGTGTATTACATTTTTAAAAAGTTGTGAACTTAAGCGTATTATTTATTTATCAAATAACTATTTTTAAAAGGATTTTTGAATGTTAATTTAAAATTTGTTTTAAAAAGAAATACCCTCTAGAGTGCCTTCATGGTCCCCCATTTGGGTACACGTACCTCCATTTGAGAACCACTGCTGTAGATTACACTGACATGATGAAGACATATGAACTCTTCCTCAGCTTCCTAAACGGGCCGACAAAGGCTGTGATGTTTTTCCATTTAGGAAGCCACAATAAAATTTTTGTAGGAAAAGTTTTGCTCCAACGACAATAGCAACACCTAATATACAAACTAGTCCATTAAAAGTCTTGCATTCAGATAGTTAGAGCATCAAGCACCATTGGTAAATGCTATGGATTGTTGTATTGGGGGAAAACCAAAACAAATCAAACATTATGCTCTTCTATTGTATTTTCGATACATGTAGTACCTATAAACATAAATGACAGTTTCCTAAAGCCGTAAATCAAAACAGCATGTAATAAATAAGGTGATGTCCTCAGGTGACGAGGACAAATGTGCCTGTCAAATGTTCCCCAACATCAACACGAAACGTTTGAAGTGAGCGTTAGAAATGTGTTATAGGCCGAGTTCCTAGAAGCCAGAGGCCATCTGCTGGCCAACTACAGCGGTAACACGCTCCTCCCTTCATGTAGCTCCAAGAATACACCACAAACAACAGCGAGTAGCGGTGCAATTCACCCACAGCGTGACACTGTATTTACATGCAGTGTCATATATATACTGTATATACACAGTGTTTATACAGCATGTTGAAGTCAACATTTATATATTTTTACATTACATTATTTATCTGTAGTTCAATCTTCATGTAGTAATAGTTCATGTCTCTGTGTTCCTTTGTGTGACTTAACATGTTTAATTCAATTCAATTCAGATTACTTGGAATACTAACAAGAAATACACATATTGAATACAATTCATTAAACGCCAACTAAATACATTCTGAAATTACTGGAATGTTAACTCAGATATATGTCTGTGTGTATGTGTATGCATGTGTGTTTATAACAATAAAGTTCATCCACACTAAAGTCATCTGGTTGAATGAAAGTAGTGTTTTACACTGTCAATAATAATTTGTATTTGATCAATTTACATTGCTGGCATCTGGTATCTCTGAGTGACCCTGACATCACAGATAAACTAACCATAAATCAATAAATGAAGCACTTTCCATCCAATTGGCCCACAGCGATGACCCGAGCAAAGTGAGCCTCTGCACTGTGTTTTGCTGCACAGTAGGGGCTGTGGGGATTGTTCCTGCATGGGTGAAGTTTGTTCGGAAGTCGACACGAACAAAGCAGACAGCTGTCTGATCCCAATGAAATATGATATAGTGCCCTGGCGGTAAAGAATCTCTGCAATGCACAGCAGAGGGTAAAAGACACACTTGTTCCGCTCCAAGGGTTGTTTTATGTTTCTGGCCGTAGGGTCCCTTTTTACTTTGTATGATTGAGTGCAGCATTGTTGAAAAAACTCCCCATGGTAGATCTCCAGTAACAGCTGTGTGCATGTGTGCATTCAGTTTGTATGTGTGTGTGCGTGTGTGTGTGTTGGGGGGGACTGAGATGCTGGGCTGTTGCTCTACTGCACATTCTTGGATAACAGCTGTGGAATATTTGACCACTGGCTACATCAGGATTGTTTAACTCATTTGCTGACTTGTTGATAAATGAGCGTATGTGAAGCTTGATGGAGTGAGTCTCATTCCCCATAACAAACAGTCATAAATGCTCAGCTGACCTGTGACTCATGGTGAAAAGAGGACTCCTTGCCTCTGTGAATTTAAAGCCATTATTTAAACTCCTTAGTACCATTTTCCTTAAGATTCATCATACATATTGCTGTAAGAGAGGAAACACAGTGTTACCAATCGCAATCAGTGCTTGTTGGCTGTGACCCACAATAATGACAAAGCCTACCAAAGCATTTAAGGACTGTTTACTGAATCTTTATTGGTTGCATCTAATGTGTGTAAATATGTTAAGCTAAATATACCACAGGGGTCAGTACTTGTACTACATATGAGTTATTTACAGACTGCAGTGCAATTCAACTGAATGATGCTCACAATGTGAATATACATGGAATTGAGGATACCGAAACAGAAGAGCATTAATCTGCCACGAGTCTAAAGATCATCGGTCGACCACTACTTTGTAGGGACACTGAGACTATTTTGTATAATAATGTATCATTAAATGATTTATAGTTTTGACATTAAATTCAGACTTGTCACAGTGGTAAAAGTCTGATTTTCATGTACGTATGTTGTCATCATTGAAGTGGGTCGTGAGAGACACTCTTACTCCAGCACCATGGACAGAGTTCCTCTAGAAAAGCAGCCTGTGGTTTCTCAACAAGTGTGTTCCTCATACGATCTTAACTTCTTCATAAATTCACAACAGATGTTTATTGTTGCTGTTGGCAGAAATGCCCCAATTTAAAATAAACCACAGCGTCATAAACCCCCTCAATGGGCCCACAGCGTTTTCAGTGACTAACTTCAGATCAGACTTCTTGTCATTTTTCTACTCAATTTTTTTGCACCAACTTGAATGTTAACTATCTTCACTCTTTCAATGTGTAGGACGGAACTATTTGAACCCAAATAGTACAGCAGTAAAGAGGAAGAAATGGAAAGACTAGGGTGGAGACAAGAATGAGCTATAAAATCGGCTGCGGTTGTGCTCAGGCCTGTTTCCAAAACATGCCGGCGGGCTCCTCAGCAAAGACTCTGAGAAGTATGACAGGAATGAAATGAACTGCGGCACAGCAGGAAAATCTTCTCCACTCAAAACTTTGTCTCCTCTTCTTGCATATGAAGGTATAGACGTAATGTACAGCGCGGCCATAAAGGAACATTTGACATGTTGTTCCGTTAGTTAGAAAACACTGCATTCTTTCCACAAACCCTTCTAAAAACACACGCTTTGAGTAGCAGGACAACTTGTTATTAATGTGAGCCTCGTATTCCTCGACCATTCATCCGTCTCGGACTCTGTTTGAACTCAGAAATGTGTTTTGCCTTTTCGCACTGAATCTGAATCTTTCGCATTGAATCACAGATGCCATCTGAGAGGCTTTATTTTACTTCAAATTATCTCTCACGAGCTTATTTACACAGTCCGCTTTTCCAAAGCAAACACAAGGCCATAAATTAAAAAAAGACCACAGGTCAACAGGTGTCAATTTGAGCTTTTTCGTCTTTACATTAAACACTTCGGACAAATACAAAGATAAAGACTTGGTTTTAATACAATTCATTTACACTTTAATAAAGACAAATTACTTTCAGTAAGCTACATAACTTTTTTCATATATGTTGCCTTCAACAAAAATTCAATAAAAAACAAAAACATGATACAGATGATGATACAGATTGTACAATAATAATTGTGTTTATCAAAAAAGAAAATAAATAAATATATTTGACAAAAGATGTAATGTACTGTATGTACTTGTTTGCATGAAACCAGACGGCCACGTTCCAAAAGGACCACAGGCACAGCTCTCTCGTATCATTATTACATAACATAATAGCTGAATAACTGACTCACTGGCGATCCTCCACATCGGTTTACGTTGCATGTTTGCAGAACCCCGTCGTGTTTTCCATCCTCCATCCGCAGGTACAAACACACATCTTTGTGGCACTTCAGGCCTGACACCAGCAGCCTTTTGCAAATGAGCGTCATTTGTTCACTTGTTCATGGAGCACTCTTCTTATGGGAGGACTCATCTCTGTCTGACGAGTGAAGCATTCGCAAGAAAAAGTCACATGATCAGAAATACGTTCAAAATGAGTATGTTGTTGAGTGGACTTCTCTTGACAGATCTCAGGTTAGAAAACACAAACTAAAAGTGATTTGTTCCCTTGACATTTAAACCCGACATTGCAGTTTGTTCTGTTCAATGTTGCAGTGGTTAAAGAACACTCCGCTTCAATAGACGAATGCAACAACCTTTCTTTTTTTACCCTCTCAGAAACCAAAGTCACATCTTTAGGGACTGACTAAATGTTTTCACGGTTCAAATGGAGAGGCCTTGCCGGCCTCACCGCTACGTCCTCCCGTCTTGGCCTTTGACTCAGTCCACACTGTCTCTCGGTGGTCACTTTTCTTGGCAAAGTCCATTCTTGACACATTTTTTGCTTCCAAACTTTCCCAGCGTGGGCTCATTCTACTCCCCAAGGCCTCGGCTTTGCTGTTTTGATGACCGGACCCTCCAACAAACCAAACTTACGGAACACAATAATAACATATTTAATTCCATATTAGCATAACTGTCTCCTTACCCTCCACTCCTCCACAGGGGGCCATGATACATGCTTTTGCTAACCACTCAAGGAGACCACACAGATGATAAGGACCTACGATGGATGCTTGACCGCTGTTTGGGGTGCTCGGCTCGGTGATGGCAGAAGACGATACAGCTGTGATCATCAAGGTTGGCACAGGTGCAGCGGCCAACGGACCTTCTGCGTCGTGACGGAGCGCTGCCTAGACCGAAAACTGTTGTCCTACTGCAGAGACAGAGAGATGCTTAGCGTGTTCACCATATAAACATTCTGGGGACTTTGCTCTTTGCGTGACCCCCCTAGTTGATTCCACAATGGCAATGATTGCACGTGTTCAGGCTGAAAGTGAGAACAGCGGCCATGTGAGTGTGTCCCAATGCTGCGCGTCCTCTGATGCTCACCTGGCCGAGTTGACCCAGATGATATCCAGGTGGCAGAAATAGTGGCACTCAGAGTCCAGCAGGCTGCTGCAGGCGCAGCGCTTTGTCCTCACTCTCTGTGTCTGGACGCCATCACCGGTCAGCTGTCTCATGACCGGAAGACCCAGACCTCATGGAGGACAAAAAGCTGTTCAGCACCAGTGACTCAAACGCAGCATCAACTACTCCTTTTAAATAACTACAGTTTCTCAAAACATCTAATAGATGTTATGCATAGAATTTACAAGTTGGAACAACAAAAAGCTCATCCATTATTCTTCACAAATGAATCACTCTCGATTCTCACCACTGTGCAAACTTGCTTGAACTACCCGGAACTACCCGGCTCCTCTTATTACTACTCTTGTACTTCTATTACAGGGATCTATTACAATTTGTACGTCAAAATGTAGTAACAATTTTAAAAAAAAGGTTGTTTAAATGAACTCACCTTTCTCCACGGAAGCCCAAAGACTGATGAGAAGTAGAACGCTGGCATGGGCATACATGGTTGATAGCACATGGATGAAGCGCTGCAGTAAGACTGTTATCCATCTAGACACAACTGTGTTTGTGATGTGCTGCTGCCGTCGGTCTGCAGGTGTCTGAGCTCGGTCACTCTCATACGTCTCTGCCCTCCCTCCCATGATGTCATGACAAAAGCTCCACCCGTGGCCACTTGCAATGGAAGCACAGCGTCCGACCCTCAGGGTGTTTCAACCTGTAACACATTCCAGGAATATGCAATTCTTTGTTGTCCCTCTGAGCGACATGCATGTCTGCAGTTTGCCTGCGAATGAAGATTAATGTCTTTGACCTTGCTGTGCATGATCTTTAAGGGGATGGAAGACATTGGGAATGCTGAAGGGTTTGTTACCTTATCTGATAAAGTGGAGATATGCATCCAGATATGAATATGCTCTTGATACACGTGCAAAGAGACAAGGCCGGAGATGCATCGATATGCTTGAATGCAAAGTCAACATTGTAAGCTGGGTTTACCCGAAGCAGTTTTTTGTCTTCAATAATAATATAATTGTATAAGGAAGGTGGAGTTTTTTTCTAGTTCAACAGAGATATTTTCCCTCAAAAGTTGGTGTAGATTGAAAGTAGAGCTAAAAGACAGCGAATATTGGATTTGCATTCATCAGGTGACCAATAACAGAAGCACAAATAAATGACAATATCCCTCCATAACTGCTGCAACATCAAACTGTTTTTGTCAAAATAGGAATTGCCAAACGGGGGTTCCAGTGCAAAAATTGCAATAAGTAACTGTTAGCCAACAAATGTGCCACATGTGTCATTTTGATAACATGAAGGCCCACAAACAGATAAGTGTGCCGTACTAATTAGCCAACAAGCTCATAATAATCTAATAGTAATCATAAATGGACTGAAGAAAACTAACATTATGTGTTTTGCTAATTTTTGGACACTGTAAGCTTTAAGATTTTGTCCAATGATGACACAGAAGTATGAGAGGCAGGCAGTGTTTCGGGAAGAATAGATTTATTGGACTTGTTTCAGTCCATTGTTTTGTACCAAATAAGCAGATAAAAACACATTTTTTACTATTCATTTGTTATAAATATTTCTATACGGTTTATGCAAAGTGGGGCTTCTAATCCACTTTCTATGAACACCTGAACATAAAGAAAAGAAGCCGGCGGTACATTTCCTCTGTGCAGTGGGCAAGTCCAGAGCACAAAAACCATGTGAAAACATTCTGCAAAACGTGAGCAGAGGACCAAGCAAGCAAGATCAAACAGGACATTGAGAAGAGAAGAAGTGGAAGGACCATCTTATCAATTATGTATCTGAACAATACTTCAAAACAATTTCACACCCCGTTGCTCTTACACTTGTTTGAGTCTTAAGTTCATCTCCTCAGTCTGTTCCTACATCCTACCATCCCAGGAGAATAGTTGGTAATTATTGAGTCAATCAGGATATGCAACCATCTAACACCGAATCTGCAAGACTATTTGTGGAATGTTTGACATGGTGATGAGATTACCCCAGTGGATCACAATAGCTACACATTCTTGCATCAGAGGGTATAAGTTCAGCTCCCTCTGGAGCACAGATGTGTCCCCCTCCACAGGCATCACATCTCATTAGGCTATTTACTCTTCTAAAAATGGGTAGCAAGTAAAAGGGACAGTCGGAGGCTCTTTTTATTCAGTTTGTTTTCATGAACCACTCCTCCTGAGTTCACTTCATACGATCTCACTCTAGTGTTGGCAGCATTTAGGCTTTAAAGAGGAAGAATGGTCCTCCACTTCAAACTACTTGATAAAGGTGTCTATAAATACCAGCTCCTCCTCTCCTCGTAAAATCTGTTTATGGAAAGTCAAGTCACAGCAGCAATCCTCTTCTGGCATCTCGTCAACACACACGCCGGTTGAACGTTGTTGTTGTTGTCCAAAGCATCTGTGAGAGTGAATGGAAAACACGGCGGGGGGTGTGTGGGGGGATTCATGCATTTGTGAATATTGTTTTATATTATTAGATCTGCAGAGGCCATGAGGGCCTTTAAATATGTGTTACGACAGAGAATGATGGGGGGTGGAGGGGGGGGGGGGGGTTGTTCTTTGTGGCATCGAAATCAGCCTGTGGAAGTGATAAAGGTTTGTCTCCATGTAATAACAAATGGGAGTTTTCGGGGAACACAAAGAATTCACATTTGATATGTTGTTTGAGTTGATATGGTGAATTCATTTTAAAGGGTGCATGTGCCCTCACAAATCACAACTTAAACCTGTGTGTATTGTCACATTTAACATTTTCAGCTGCATCAAACAGACACTGGAGTGCAGAGTGTTTAGTGAGGACATCTAGTGGTGTCACGACAGGCTTACAGCTGCCTTGTTGCTCCCACTGGAGAAAGCCTAATACTTATAGATGATATTGATTATAAAAGAAGTGCAAAGGTTTCATAGAATAAGTAATGTAAGAAAGAAAAAAAGAGGATGTGAAGCATAATAACGGTGACTAAATCTCATCCCTACTCAACTCAGAGATTTTAGACCAGCGTGTCAGACAGCACTCTCCATCACCGGAACACCAAACTGAGCCGTAAAATACAGCGCAGCAAGCTACAACGTGAGAATTAATGACGAGATAAAGCTATTGTAGACCTGACCTCAAAAGCCAAACAATTATACATTCAGAGAAGCAAGGAAAGTTCAGTTCACTTCAGGAAAGGTCAAAACCAAATCACTCAGCGTATCAAATCCTAAAGGCGCAGGTAGAATTTCTCAGATCCAAGCAACAGGCCAGAGCAAGAACGAGCAGCTCGGATAACATTGGCTCAGAAAGGCTGGAGAGTTTGGTGGGAACAAACAAAGACAATCCGGCAGTAACCAAGGCAACGAGGGCTGGTAAAAATACTCAGGGACTAATGAGAGAAAGTGCCGCAGGTGAGAAAATCATTCGGTTGCGTTGCCTGGGAAAGCAGCCTGAAACGTGAGGAGAGTTGGTGAAAAGCCGATCAAAACAAACTACGAGGAAGTGGAACTCCAGTGGACTACAAGACATCAGGCGCCTGAACGCAGACATGCGCCATCGCCCTTTTGACCTTTAGCGGAAGTCTAATCAAATATGTTCAATAAAATTAGGACTTCCGTCAATATTGTAGTGGTTCATCCTCAACCTCTCAGTGTATAAAAAAAAAAAAAAATCATCATACAAACTCTATATAAGTTAAAGTAGGATACTGTACATGTGGTGAAATGGAAAAACAGCACATTTTCAAGGGAGTCTGGTGCAATTTTTATTTCTTCAATGACTAGAAATTTTGCTGTGTGTGAAATCTGCCGGGCACTTAATCCTCTGGTACCAGCCAAGCGCGAGCGCTCATCTTTGTCACCACTAAGTCACATGAACCTCATGATGAAGACACACAGATGTAACAAAAAAAATAATTTTCCCAATTAAGAAAGTTAAAAAAAAGGAATAATCATCATTGTCATCAAATAATAAATACGGAGCAATCTCCCCTGTACAGAGATAGATATTTTGTGATAAAATATAGAACTTCAGTGCATTTTCTTTTGACACGCTTCAGGTGCATTAAATCAATGGCCTTTGGAACAGAAACAATCAAATCACCATACATCAATCCCCTTGAACACATATAAACAGATATAGAATCCAACAGCCTTCTCTTTGTCTATCTGTACACCCCGAAACACGATCCTGGACAGAAAAGGCACAAGTAACTGTAATTAGAGTAATACTTGACAAGATTTTAGAGAAACCAAAAATTGGAATAATTTTTGATCCAAGATTTTGGTCATTTACAAATGTATTCATATTCATTTTACATATATTTAAACAGGCATTAAGATATATATATATACACTGAATATATATATATGTATTTATATATATATTCATACATACATACAGAATATGTATATTTATAAGAAAAAAAGTGCATTTTTATAACAAACCTGAATATTGCCAAAGAACAAACATTTAAGTTAACAATAGTATTGAAAACTGTATAAAAACGAAGCAATAAAAAAAAAACAAGACTAGTGTAGCAACCAATAAAGCAAAATGGGATTCATTATGCATCAAGGTGTAGACACTGCTAAGTGCTCTGGTCTGCTCCGTCTCCTTTAGCTCCTCCCTCCACCCGATCACCACCAGATGGTTGCTCATCCCTCTCTGGATGCTGTCCAATGACATGCGAGGCTACTGGGGCTGCTGGACTGAGAACTGCTCTTGCACTGTCTCTGAGGCAGTGTTTGGTGGTCTCGGTAAGCGGCCTGCAGGTGTGGGCGGAGCTATGTGAGCTGCCATATTGCTTGGACTCGATGGTCTCCAACTTTAGTGCTGTAATGGGAACAAATTGCCTCGACTGGCTGGTTCCAGCTGTCTGGTCCTCTGACCAGTGGTCTCCAGGAGTCCTAAGCCCCTGAGTCCTGGGGGTCCCGCCCCAGTACGAGTCAAATCTGGTCAGCGATGGCCCTTCCACGGGGGGAGAGGTTGGAGACGAGGGTGTGGTAGGGTGGGACCTCGGACCGGCTTGTACCATCTGGATCCCTCCGATAGGAATCATCAGATAGGGGACCTTGGCTTGTTGGGAATGCATGGGAAGATGGCTGAAGATGTTGTCTGCTGCTTGGTAGCCCGGATAACCCTCACCAACGGCAAGACGGAAAGCGGGTGGAAACAAGCTGGCTTCTGCCATTTGTGGACCCTCTGCCGCCGTTCTCCTTTTCACCTGCAGAGGGAGCAAAGACTTCATCGTTACGTTTCCTTGACTTGCTTTGCCGGTAAACGGGCGGAGTGCAATTTCCATGCACAAATCTGTAAGAAAAACCACTCACTAGTTTGACATGAGTACCCGTTGCACCGGGGCTCTCCCATGGCAGGTATCCAGGGGTCCTGTGCTGTAGCCCAAGAGGCGAGGGAGGGGTCCAAGCCCGGGACGACCGATAGCAGCTGGGCGAAATGGTACGGAGAGGCGAGAGGGGTCTGACGGGAGAGGGTCCTCTCTCAGGGGAGGGTGAGACGTGTCGGCTGGACATGGACAGCTCTGTCCTGGGGGAGAGGCTGTGGCTGGGTGAGAACAGCTCAAGCCGGGGAGAGAGGCTTCGGCTGGGGGAACAGCTCTCACTGTTAGGGGAGAAGGCCCTCGGCGATGCCTTCCACCCCCGCCGAGAGAACAGCGCTCTCCTGCTGCCCGGCGAAGCGGCTCGTCTGTTGGGCCAAACCCGCCTCGGCGAGAGCTCTTGTGCTTTGCTGGGACTGAGGCCCGGGGGCTCAGGGTCCGGGGTGCCTCGATGGGAACGCCTACCGCAGCTGGAATGCCCTCCTGCCGAGGGGTGTGTGTCTGTGGAACAGAAGGACGGATCCTCGCGGGAGGCGGGCTCCTCTTCCTCGTCCTCGTCCTCGTCCTCATCGTTGTCATCGTCGTCCTCGGAATCGTCCACGTCAGAAAACTGATGTCCCTCCTGTTCCTCTGCGCCAAACACGCGTTCATCACTTCCTGCTGTATGCGGGGCAAAAACAAACAAGAGCATCCTTCAAATGAGATCCGTTTACGTCCGTTTATGTTATAGAAAATCCTCACTTTAAACTTTAAACAATTTTTGAGAAAAAGCACAAAGGATAGGACAGCATAATGTGTCTTTTCCTCACCCACCACTCGCCAAACCCGTGTTATAAATAGAACGAGGATGAAAAGGGAACCAGAATATAATTGAATAGAACTGTGCCTCTATTCACAAACTATCTCAACAGCCTTGCGAGTACAAAGATGGTTTAAATGGCACGTCCTTGGCTGGGATGAGTAGTCTGTAAGCAAGGGGTGGTAGAGGAGGGTTTGGGGGGAGATCGTGAGGCGGCTGGCTTTGAGGCAGACATGTGTTGGAATGCGCTTGTCATACACCAAAACAATGTATACTTGCCGGGGAGCAGCGGCCACACTGGGAGACTGTAGAACATTGCTCATCAATCTATCGGATACCTTTTTCTATTTCTCATAGAAGACCAAAAGCAGGAGAATAGACGTTGGTGTTGCGTAAGCAGCAACGGTTCTTCAGAGGCAGAAGTTCATTCAGCTGCGTACCAATAATTCTCTACTGCCGATATGAAATATGTGAGATGCCTCCCCATCCCCCCTTAAATACCTGTTTCCTCGCTCTCGGGCTCCTCCAGCGATGACTCAGATACTCCCATTGCCTGGCATTTTTTCCCATGAGCCTTTGACTTCATGTGTTTAGTAAGGTTACCTAGGGAGTAACGAGAAAACCACATTCAAATCCCCCCACAACTAAAACCAGGCAAATAAAATTGCAATATTGCAACAGCAGAGGCAGAGTCAACTCAATGGCTAATATAGAAGAAAAGAGTAAATTGCCCCGTACCTTTGGTTTTGAAGGCAAAGTTGCAGTGTTTGCAAATGTGCGGCCGGACATCGGTGTGCGTTCGGATGTGCTTTTTCAGCATGCTAGGCTTCTTGCAGCGGATGCCACACTCTCCACAAATGTACTTCCCCCGGCCGCGACCTCTCACATAAACATATTCTTCATTTGACTTATACCTGCGAGAGGTAGAGAGAGAGAGAGAGAGAAATGATTTAGCACAGAACGCACAAATGAAAGCATTGTTCCATAAGCCTCTGTTGTGAAATGTTTATCCAAATGAAATTAATTTGCACCCATGATGATTTTTCATGTGTCATGTGTCACAATGGTTACGGCAGCCTTCATAATAAAGATGAAAGTGGATGTGGACACACATACACATGCACAAGGAAAACAAGGGTTCCTTTATAGAGGCGGGTTGGGGAAGCCCCACCGAAACCCCAGCAGCACCCAGTCCCTTTGCTGCACAACCCCCTCGGCGCACAGAGAATACCAGCTATTCTGCTGCGAATGTGCGGCCCTGCCAAACACAACAGCAGCGGGCTAAAAAGACGGAAGGGAAGCCTGGCCATGGTCAACACCCTGAAATAGACACTGTATATATATAAAAAAATCAACTCATTCAGGTTTAGTGTGTAAAATAATTGTTTATACTCCCTCTGCGTGTTTACCCAAAAAGCCACTTGTGGAGACAGTTGACATCTGAATGAATTGTCGATTATGAGTTGTTAACATCCAATGTGTGTGGACTGTGTTTAAATAAAGGATAATATAAAGGATATGCACCACAAGAATCAACAACAATCAGCAGGGTAAATGTTCGCTGTTGTAAACAGAATAAAATCATGATTACACAACTGGAGTCTTAGCAGTGGGCATCTTGTAGCGTTTATTCAGGTACTGGCTACTGTTTACTGGAATTTATTTATTGCCATTCCGATAAACATCCACCCACATTGGTGGAAAAACAAGGCAGAAATTGCACTTCACACGTGGAGCATTAAATAAAAGGCAAGTCTCTGTAAACTCAACCGACAATCTGCCGCTGCTTGTGCAGGAACTTCACAGCCGCCGTGGCCGATTGGTGAGAGAGAGCATCGCTTTCAACCAGCTAGTGCTTGACTGTCGAGGCCATTGGATTTCAAAGCAACGACAACTATATTATATATTAAATTAAAAGGGTGTAATGTATGAGCACTGAAACATACTTAAACCACGAATCCTTTTGACACATACTGAAAGCTCTGCTCACAGGAGTGGATATGCCCATTTCACCACTGTGGCTAAAGTTTCATGACAAAACTGCAATGTCACCATGCAAATGAATCAGCATTCGGTTTTAATAGAATCCAGAGGGACATAATTCAGCTAATGCTCACTAAAATGGATTAAAGCTGATATCCCACTGAATTTCACTGCAACCAAGAAGAAGCAGCTACGCTTGCTTAGTTGCTAAAAGCTGCCGGGCTCCATTTCACTTCTTTAGCTGTGTGACACTAATAAACTCTCTCTGCACCACTTTTTTTAAAGGGATCAGAACATAAACAAAGATGGAAATGCACATTTATATACAGGCTGTGCTTATTTTTATGCACAGAGAAAATAATTCAAGTATTAAGAGTTACAAGTACACAGAGAGAGGAGAGGATGTTGGTAGGGAATGAAGAGGGTAATACATAGGTAGGTAAACCTGGAAGAGCTGCCAGAGTGACTCTGACAACATGAACAGAAGCAGGAGGCTTGGTTTGATGGAAACAGAGGATGCAATGAAGGAAGTAAGCTGTTAACATATGAAAATGAATGCGTGGCTACAAATGATAAAGATTGGTAATTAATGCCTCATCTGTTAAAAAAACTACTCCTTCAAAATCAATCTGTGTGCACATCAACACGTAACACAAAATGTGCTGATTTGGCAGGAACACACGTACACAAACATATATAAGTCCCACCGATTCTATTGATTTTCCAATTGTTTCCCATAACCCATAATATCTTTCTCATTATTTCTGTTCCCCTGAAAAGGCGAACAGTGTGTGCTGAAACGTTTACCCCGGTCCAAACAGCATCCTTTAACTGCTGTCGCTTTTATTATATCAACGCTTTTTAATTCTACTATCCTTCAATGTCAACAATCTGGGGAAACTTGGTTCTCTTCCTGTAACACTGTCAACTTGGGAAAGAACAGAGGCTGCACTGTGGAGAAAAAATCCATCATTCCTCACATTTCTGCACAGCTGAAATATGTGAATAAGTGAATCTACAGCGTAGAAATAAATGCAAAATAGTTAAACACAAACATGATAATCTCACCAATGATAATGATCTCTTAGAGATTGCTTTTTCTTTTCCTCTGCTTCTTCAAAGTCACTTATGAAACCATAAAAACGGTATTAATGAGTGTCTCAAAGTGAAGTTGGAGGCAACCTTTTCCCCATTACACAACACAAGTGCACATAAGCGCAGACACACACCTACACAAAAAGTACTGTCATCTCTCCAAAATAACATTTCTAAAACACCGACTTCCTCGCCAGCAGTAAAACAAAAAAGCTTGGCTGCAAGTACAAATGAAGTCCCTGCGGGTTCCACTACCTCCCATCTGTCACTGCTGTTCTCCACTCGTCTCACCAGGGTCGCTGAACAGTCATGTTGGTTTGTGAGGGAGGAACCCGGGTGACTTGCGTAAATGAGACACCGCAATCATTCGTAAATGATAATCAAACCATGTGCATTTCTCGACGTGCAACAGTCTCGCTGTTGAAGTTCTTACCCGCCTTCAAAGATGCGAACGCGTGATGGCTCGCTCTGCTTGGAGGTGGAGGGTTCCTCCTCCTCGCTCATCTCTTTTTTCTCTTCCTCGTCAGGTTTTTGCTGATCCTTTACTTTAGTGAAGGTGCCGGGTGGGGTGGCGTGTACCTACACTCAAGACACACATAGAAAAATTGAAGACGACTTAAAATAAAAAATTTTATTGAAACAGTATTCCCCCAAGTTTGTGTTGCTCTCCCCGAACCTTTAAACACACCGTTTAAAGTAAAAATTGATTGAAATAATTCCCACGGGTGTTTAATGTAAGCAAGTGTTTATTGTGATTATATTTACCTCTGACACCCGCGGGGTCCCGCTGCTAGCAGGGGCCAATTTGCTTTTGGCCGGGGGGGCCGCGGCCGTTGCCGTGGTGTATGTTTCTGAGCTGTGCTTCTGTTTGGAGCACAGCAGAGACAAGGCCACCTTAGTGGTGAGGCCCGGCAGGTTGGGGTTGTGAGCACTGATGCTCCAGGTAGAATAAACGGAGCTGCGGGGGTCCCTCAGGGGAGACGGGTTAGCTTTGACGTAGTTTAGGTAGCACCAGTTAACTGAGGTGGAGGTGCGGAGGCTGGGGTACGAAGGCGCCACCGGTTTTTCAGCTCCCTGTCGCACAACTGCCACCTCCTCTTTTATTTTACTTGTCTTTTCAGCATACTCGGCCTCCTTCTGCTCCTCCTTCTTCTTCTTATATTTCCTTGGTAGTTGCTCATGCTCCCCCTCTTTCACAGTTGTCAGCTCCACCCTCTGTGGCTGTTTCTTCTCACTCTGTTCCAGTTTTCTCTCAGTGGCTTCACTTTCTTCAATCTGTCCCACCTTCTGGTCGACATCCTCCTCCTGCTCCTCATCTACCTCCCCTTCCTTTTCCTCTTTTACCCGTTTCTGGTGACGCTGAGCCTCTGTGCTGAGCTCCAGACTAGCTGCAGGAGAAAGCATGCGTTTGCTTCCTCCGGCCCCGAGTGGACCGTACCCCTCCCCAGATCCCGAGGCCAGCTCCGTCGGCAGAGAAAGGGGAAGAAGGCTCTCCACGTCTGGGGAGGGGACCTTCAGGTAGGACCTTTCAATCTTGTTCCGCTCCACCTGGCCCATAATGACCATGGCTGTACAAGAAAGAGGTTCCTGTGAGCAGGAGGAGGCCAGGATCTGGGATAAGGTGGTGTACATGGCACTGGCATAGGTAGGTAAATGAGTCTGGAGGCGCACTGGCACCACAAGCGACGACACCGGTGTGAACTGAGCCACACATGTGGCGATGACGGGTCGTGGGTGGTGGTAAGAGATTCTTACAAAGGATTGATGTGTGAGAACAGAAGATGTGGAGGGGCGTCTCTCTGGTGTGGGAAGGGAAGGAACGTGTGTAGCTTGTCTCGGAGGTAACGGTAAGTACAGAGCGTGACTAGCTGAGGTCCTCAGAGAGAACTGGAGAGGAAGCAGAGCAGGAAACTGATGGAGTGGTACACCCAACCGTTCTGCCACGCGGATCTGACCAGGGTGCGTGTGCATAGGTGGGGGTGCTGTCTGCGAATGTAAGAAGGCTCTGTGCATGATTTGGGTGGGCAGTACTTCAGGGGTGGCGGTGGTGACAGGGACTGGCGGGGTTAATGACCCTTGGAAAAACGCTTGCTGCAAAGGGAGCACATCCCCAGAGGGCAGGAAGATCTGCGGCTGTAACGGCTGCGAGGCTTTCCCGGTGGTTTCCAGCCTAAAGCGGTTGCTTGTTTCTATTGAGTAGATGGGAGGATGGATGGAGCGTGACGGCCCCGGCTTTGGGCTGTCTGCTCTGGACAGCTGACTCATGCTGGCCACCTCCTCCTGCTCAGGTTCGCCTAAGGTGGCATGCTTCACAAGGAGACACTTTCTCCTTTCTTCCCAGGAGGACGCAGACTGCTGCGGGGACAGTGAGCCATAGTCAAAGGACTTACTCCTGGTCTCTGAGACCTGCTCCGTTGGTTGGCCGGTGGCTGTGGTCTGCTCTGAGGCTGAGCGCCTCATCTCCTTTTGGCTTTGGTGGTGATGGTGGGAAGCAACTGGCACCATCAACATCTGGGAGCTTTGGCTACTGGAGGCCCAGGCGGTGGACTCTGATCTTGACGTGTCCTCGAAAGAAGCAGCAAGGCTTGAAGCGTGGGAGATGTTGCTCTCTTGACTGGGGCTGTGGGGCAGAGACGAGGACTCAAAGCTAGACTCCCCGGAGGAATGTGCTGCTTCCACCAGGCGGAGTCTCTTCTTCTTTGGTGGCAGCTTCTCGGCAGGGAGCTGAGCCAGAGTCTGGCTACGCTGAGGCCATTGGAACTCCTCCACTCTTTCTGCCTCCTGTGACGGACAGAAAATACAGAATAATACTTTACTATTGTCATTAGGGGATATGGACAGCTCACGTTTATTTTCAGGATTTTTTGAAGTTAATAAAAATAATAACTAATTCAGTTGACAAAAGGAGGGCAATTAAATTGTGTAAAGGGCTCCAAAACATTGACCAATGCACAATGATGTACCTTGAATGAGGATGCCATCACTGGCGCAGAGACAGTTGGCATGTCAGCATCAGGCTCCACAGTTACAAGGATCTCTGGCACTTGGATGTTTGATTGGCGGATGAGGCGAGATGTAGAGGGTGATGGTTTTGGCTCGAGTGGTTGTGTTTGCTGACTCTCTCTGAGTTCGGTTTCCTGACTCTCCATGGACATACTCTCCTGCTTCTCAAAAGAGCTTGTGTGTTGAATGACAGACACGCCCTTCCTGTCCTGCTGATGCTGCTGCGGTTGTTCACTCTGTAAAGGAACACCTAAAAACAAAAAAATAAAGAAGAAGCAACCGTTATGCTATACAAATATACTGCTTTTCAGTTAAACAAGAGGTTGTTGCTTTGCATTAAATGATGTAGTTGCAGATATGAATGTCTTTCCCTTTCATTTTCAGGATTGCAAGACTGAAATATTTAGCTTACACAGAATTATGTAGATAAATTTGATCTGGCGCTGCAGCGATATGTGAACAAACCTGAGAGGGTGTGGCTGTGCTCTGTTCTGCAAGTCAGAGGAACGAGGCCTGAAGGGCTCCCCGACACGGCTACAGATCCGGGGCTGGGAGGATCCTCCTCCAGACTTTCCTCTTTCCTCCTCTTCCTAACGGCCATTGCCAGTGCTCGAAACTTATAGTGCATCATCTGCGGGCGATCCTCCCTGCATGTTTTACCTGCATCCCCGCTCTCTTTTCCCAGGGTTTTCTGTCCTGGGCATATGCCCCTGTGGGCCTCATAGCCTTCATTGTGTTGGAAGTGGGCCTGACAAGCTTCACATTCAAACAGGCTCAATCTCTTCTGCTGCTGCTGTTGTTGTTGTTGTTGTTGTTGTTGTTGGTGGGGTTGGTGGTGCAGTAGTGTCCGTCTAGCTTGTTCATCAGCGAGTGCTGTGGAGGAGGAGCCGGCCTCCTCCTGCATTAGTTCGGCTCCCAGTGGAACTTCTATGGCAGGCTGGCGCCGTAGCGTGCGCTGGGAAGGGCCAGCCCTCATCTCTGCCACCACGGCCTGCTGCTCATCGAATGACTGGCAGAGACGGTAATCTCTGGGGCGCATGGTACCAGAGGTGCAGGGCTCTCCTTGGCTGGTGGAGGTTGGCATCGAGTGGCTTCTAAGCAGAGGCACTGCTGACAGCTGCTGGGTACCTGCTGGTTCTGCCTCAGGATTGTGGAGGTGCTTAAAAGCGCTTGGGCCAGGGGATTCTCCTTTGGGATCAAATGTGCAGGCATCTCTGAGGGAGTTGAATTTTGGGGACTCCGCGCTGCTCTTCCTGGTTAGAGAGGAGCGTCTCGGCTTCACACTGTCAATCTCACTGGTGTCTACTACCGCTTCATTGATAGTGATGAGCTTGGTAATGTGTTCTATGACTTGGGTTTTGGGTACGGCAAAGGGAATGCTTTTCTCCTCCGTTCCCGAGGGGAAGGAAAGTGAAGAATGAGGCTGCTGCTGATGGGGATGGCGCTGTTGCCCTCCCAGCCGCCCATATTTCCCGAGAATAATTTCTGCGTAGGTTTTGGCACTGGCACTTGGGGGGCTAACTTGGGACAGGTCGGTGCTGCCCGACCCAGAGAAGTAGCCAGACTCTGTGCTGCCCTTACTGCCGGGGCCTTGAGAGGAAGATGAGGTTGAGAGGGAGGAAGGACGGTCATCTGGAGAAGCCATCACCCCACGTTTTCTTTCACTGAGCCGCAGTGCCAGCCTTTGTTTGACAGCCTGGGAGTCTTCAGGCCTGTGGCTCTCCTCTGAGCCTCTCAGCAGCTCCCTGCCACCTTTCCTTTGCGGCGCCAACTTCTCCTTCAAGGAGGATTTTCTGTGTAGGCCCGTCTCTTCTTCAGATTCGGTGCTTTCTCCCTCGGTGTGTTCCTCAGGGTCTTCTGCAACACCACCACCCTCTTGCCCACTTAAACTGGGCTCATCCCGACTGGAAGACAGGGCCGCTTTAATGCGATGGGCATGGGACTTGCGGTGCTTGTACAGGTTACTCTTGGTCTTGAAGGAAAAGCCGCAGGGGGCACAAGGGTATGGTCTTTCTCCCGTGTGGGAGCGAATATGTTTCTGAAGAACGCTTGGCTTGGCACATGGGCGACCACAGTAAGTGCACACATATTTTCCTGGCTTTTGGGGTTTCTTCTCCCCTTTTTTGGGTGAGCTGACCCCTTCCAGCCCCTCTTGGGTGCCCTGGGAAGGGACCCCATGGCCATGCTCACCCCGGGTGGTGGAAGTAGATGGGAGGGATGTGGTCGATGAGGAATCTGGAGAGAAGCTGCCTCCTGAGGGACCCGGGGTGTCTGAATGCTGCCATGCTATTGCCTGCTGCTGCTGTAACCGAAGCAAATGCTCAGTTTGTTTGGTTTGGCGACTTTGCACGCGACCCAGAGCTCTGTGCACGGGGCGAGCATTAGAAGGGCGCGGAGGCTGCTGAGGTGGACAAGATCCTGGAGAGGATTCCGTTGTCAAGCGCTGCTGCTCCTGCCTTCCAGAGCACTCCCCATCGGCCGGTCGGCTGTGTTCAGCCTCCATAGAGTGGGGAGGAGGCCTCACAGACACACAAGCAGGGGCTCTCGGAGCCTCATGGAGATAACCCCATGGCAGCAGAGATGTCAGAGGCAAGGAAACATTGGCGGACTGCGTTGTAAATAACAAAAGAGGGCCTTTGTTAGCGTAGCCCGAGAGTTATTCGAGAAGATAAAATGAGGCATCATTAAAAGCTGCCCTGGAGCTGCACCGTCGCAGGTAAACATGAATCATCTCTCTGTACAAAGCAGTTCTGCTCGGGTCCGGCTTCAGCCATTCTAACAGTTGTGCCAAGTTCTTCTCTGCATCTGTTTTGTTGGCGAGAGAGTGTCAAGCGTTGGTTGTCAGCATGTGATCTGCAGAAACAAGGAAAAGTAAAAGAAGGACTGAGTTACACAAGTAGAAACATATTGGAACATTTATTAGGTTTAAAGAAATGCGGATAAAAGCTAGAGTAGAGCCAATAGTTTTTCCTAATTTTCCTTTTAAAGCCAAAGTTTTTTTCTTAATAAAAGCAGAAAGTGTGCCGCAATGCAGGAGACAAAGGAGCCCATACTGTGAATATGTGAAGAACATGTGAGGTCAAGATGTTTGTTGTTGACACGTCATTGACTAAATACCGAATAAACACCTTTTCAATGTTTTGACTCACTATAAATTAAACCTTCGACTAGAAAAACAGGCTGATCTTATTGATATCTGACCCGAGACAGGCCCACTCTGCAGGAGTCAGAGAGCAGCTCAAGGTCCACAGCACAGGCACCACAGGAGGAGACCACAGTGTCAGGGCAAGGAGTCAAAACAAATGCTGGAAATATAGCTTATGCCTATCGGATCTGGCACTGAAGCTAAAGAGGGTAAACGGAGGGGGGGGGGTGTTTACTGGTGGAAAAAGGGACTTGGCAGCAACCGGGTTTTAGCCCATGCAACTCCCACTTTGCTGTCGAACAGCCACCAGGGTGCAGCGTTTGAAGAGGGCCAAGAACGGCTGTTTGCTATGAAGCCTGTTGTGAAAGGGTACTGTGAAAAAAGTTTATAAAGATAGATCTTTTGTAATATTTCCCACTCACACACACAACTAGAGAGCTGTGTATGTGAGGAGCCAATATGGCTGATCATGGAGACTTGTGGGTGCAATGAAACCGTCTCTTTTTATCAAGATGTATGTCGAGTAATATTCCACACTTACTACAAATCCTGAAATCTATCTCAACTCGAGACAAAGAATTCTTGTATCGCGGCCAATCCGAACACATACTGGGAATTGTTACGGCCAACCATAACATTTTCCCCAAGCAGCCATGCCCAACAGCTGACAGTCCCAGCACAGTCGAATCCAGAAGATCAATCATGGTCTTAAGTCATTGACACAACTTGCACCCCCCCCCACCCTCCTTTTAAACCCTCAATTCTGCAGATCAGGGCTTGCTGAGGGAGGACACCTCTCAGCTGTGGATGTGTGATGGTGTAGACACCATGCACCGCCTCTGACAGCACAGAGCTTACAAGAAGGCAAGAAAGGATCGGTGCTGATACACAGCAAATGCAGGAAGTGGCAGAAACGAGTTGAGAGAAGGAAATGGATGGGTTTTCTATAGAGTTATGCACGTATGAGTGTAAAGAGTGCCAGGTGATATGGGACGAGGTGGGGGAGAGAAAATACTCGTAGTAGTGATCTACTGGCTGAATAAACAAGCCCAGCAGAAGACTACAGCTCAAGGTGCCAGAAGCAGCAAGGCACCACTGACAGTTTTTTTTTTTAATGAGCCACACTTTTGCACTCTCCATATGTCTGAAGAAAAAAAAAAAACACTGCACAGTCAGCCTTCATTAGCGCCAGTTTACAGCGTGGAAAAAAAAAAGGAAAGGGAATCCGTCTTCATCTCGGAAACAAGTTGGCAGATTCCCGCTCCATCACCACGTTCCCCCACATCTGCTCAGGGTCAAACCTCTGCTTACTGCGTGTTCCTCCAAGCAGATCAACGCTTCGATTACAGCAGACTTCTACCATCAACGCGCAGCAATTAGGCACCACAACCAAAACAAAAAAAAATCCACACCAATTATAAATCACTTCTCTGTCTTTGTGACTGAGGAAAGTTGTTTCTCACACACTGGACTTTTAAAGACAAGAAATTGACGCCTGGAACAACGAGCAAATGAAAGACGTGAGAAAAGTGAATGGGCTGGAGGAGAAAACGATCTCTGGCGTAGCTTTTGATGCTGCCCTTAAATGAGGCGATTAGACGTTTTTTTAACGTCGGGAAGAGCGTTGCTTTCATTATTCATGGAAGTCTAGACTGCCAGCTCTGAGCAGGGGAAACACAGTCAGGGCCGTGCCAGGAAGAAGAAAAGCCAGAGTCTAGCCTACATTAAGCCAAAACACACACACACACACACACCATACAGCACGCATACAGTGTGGAGCACTTCTCTCCACAGAGCCACCAGCACACAGTGGCACCGCTGGACCCACTCGGAGACATCTGACCAGCTAATCACAGCCAGTGGCCTGAGGTGACCTTCCCTGGTTCCACACAGCCGAACCTCCTGCTGCCTGACGAGGGGTTTTCCTGCCTTATCACACTCATTCCACAGAGATGACTTGCTACGAGTGACACGCACCACGATGGTCTTCTACAGTACACACTTCAGTATAAATCAGCGAACAACAAAAAGACCCCGTGTAAAACACGGGGGTTATATGTGCGATGAGGGCGTAACTTTATTCTTAGGCAGAGGTGCGAGCAGGAAGCCAAATGCTTAAACGCCTTCAGATGAAAACCACAAAGCTAACACTCGTAGCAGTTTGCAAAATAACAAACTGGGAACACTTGAAGATTTCACCCCCCCCCCCCCCCCCCGATGTTCTACCTCCAGTCTGACATGGCCCGTTGATTGATACTTCACAAAACAGTGTCACTTTCCAGTTTCTGACGTGCATAAGACAGTAAGTGCTTAATGACATTTCCACAGAAAGTAAAGAATGAGTGTGTACTGTACATAGACAGAGGGGCTTCGTCAGCAGAACCAAGCACTGGTGCAGGTACCTGAAGGAGACCTGACACATATTAAGAGATCACACTACACACACACACACACACAATAAGTAGCAAGAGCTTTGCAGTAGTTTTACGGTTAAAACATCATTAGCATGCACAGAAGAGTACGGCCGGCAGCTTGTGTTCAATTCGTCATCAATACCCAGACGCAACAATAAGCTCGGAATGTTAGGTACAAATATGGCCTCAACTGTGACCTCGTGACCTGACAACAGATAAACCTTCTCAAGTGTTTTTACAAGAACTGATTCATAGATAGATAGATACATAGCCCACAAAGCGCACACACGCACACACACACACACACACGCCAACAGTCACATCTCTTTCTTTCTCTCTCTCTTTCTCTATCCCCATTCTCTCTTACTGGCGGTAGCCTGATGCAGGTTCCCATGGAAACCAGTCTACTCTGAGCAACGGCAGATGGAGAGGGAGCTGGAGGTCTAAATTTATCTCCCAGCATCCTTTCTGACTACCGACGCACACTGGCAGCAGGAAGTGAGGAGGGGGAATGCGTGGCCTCGGCATCTTACGGCCTTTGAGTGACGACGGGTCGACATCACAGCAGACAAAAACATACAGTAATCTCTGCAACAGCTTGAACCGCGAGGGTCATAACCTCATTGCAGCAATACAACATTTGATACTGCACAGGAGGCTCTGCAGCATTCCTTAAGTATAAGGTATAAGGAAAGTCTACTTTACGGCCTAGAACTAACCAACCAGTGAACCACAGAAAGAACCAGTTTGGTTTCATAGTAAACGACTGAAGAAGAAAACCCCCCAAAAAAGAAAGAAAGAAAGAACCAGACGTCTGGTAGAGCATTAAACCCCAGAAGCCAACACTCACAATCACGCAGGGATATCACTGCTGTCGGGAGAAGCCGCTCACTGAGGAGGACGCCGTTTAAAAAAACAACAACCACATACCAGAGCTCTCGCTCACGCTCTCACCTCTGTGGGTGCAGAGAAGGATTTCACAAGGTTTGATGAGACTGGCAGCTCACAACCGTTGCAGTGTTCACTTTGATTAAACACAAGACAGCTGAACTGTAGGTCAATACCGGCCGTTAAATCAAACTATCTGGCAGGGCAGCGTTGGATAATGCACACAGCGAAGGCCGGGGAAGATTGCACTTAGTTTTAATAATACCCGTGGCAGCGGAAAACCTGGTACTTTGGGTGACATAATCAACTGCAAAAACAAACTGACCACAACTAAATTGCTGGTTGCTCAATTTTGCCCAACTTAATTTGTGGCCAGGACCTTTTACGGTGGGAAATCATCTTTTTGTAGTAACATTTAAATGATATGGTCCAGAATTGGTCTTGGAGGTGTTTGCCTCTGATTGGAAAGCAGCTCTATCCTTAGACGCTCCATTGGGATGATGCACAAATCCCGCAACATTTCCAGAGAAAAAGGAGTAACCTGAGGCGAAATTGACAGAGCAGGAATCCCCTTTTCCAGAACGGATATCCAACAGAAATTCTGACTCTTTACGTTAAAAAATAAATCTTAAAAACCTTTCATAATAACAGCCACACAATTGAGTAACCATATATGCACTAAATTTTTCAACTTGAGTTTTTTTTTACATAAACAAGAAATAAATCCTTGTACTCACAAAATACCCAGTTGTTAGATTATATACTAAGAAATGACAAATTTGAAATACAAAACAATCAAATGTACACTGCCGCAATAACAACGTAACTCATTTACAATCGAAAGAGAAGTAACGATAGAGAAGGGAGGGAAAAGGGAGGGGGGGGGGGGACAGAGGAACACCGGGAAGGACTAAAATAAGAGAGGAAGACAGAGAGCGAAGGACAGAGTGTGAGGGGAGGGGGGAGCAGAGAGAGAGAGAGAGAGAGAGAGAGAGAGGTTTAGATTACCTGACAGAGCAGTCTGGTCTTTCCCCTCAGAGACGCTTCACAGGCACTGTGAGACGAGCAGGGAGAGCTAGAGAGTGAGAGCGGATATGACTGTTTGAGTGGGTGTGTTGCTGAGAGAGAGAGAGAGAGAGAGAGGATGGGGGTGAGGCAAAAAAAAAGAGTGATGGAGGGAGAGGGGAAGACAGTAAATAAATGTTTCCACTGTGCAAATGCAAGAGGTGCCGTAAGAAGATGCGGCAGCAAGAAGGAGCTGAAAGCGAACGATATTCCCGTAGCATGAGTCAAATTTCCAACAAGTCACACCATCCTCTCTAAAAAACACAGTCACGGGGTTCAATTTCACAAAGTGCACAACAAATCAAGCAGAAAAAGAAATGTACCTATAGAGATTCTGCTGCTGGTGGCACTCCCAAGAGATAGGATTACAAACAGGTCTTAGATGGGGTTTCCCCGATCAAACAACAGCCAGAGTGCCATTCCGTGTAATAATCACCTCCTTGAAAGCAAAGTTAGGTTATTCTGTTGGTGGGTGGAGAAAAAACACAAGCCTTCTTCCTCAGTGAAAAACCTTCTGGCCACATGAGCACGTCCCATTTACGTAAATCTTCTAGTTGGAGCCACCGTGCTGCATCTGCACATGAATTCCAGAGTGGCATCCATTCAAGCAAACCCCCGCATCACGCGGACCTCGGGCTGGGCCTATCAGCGGTGCAACACCGGAGAGGGAGAGAGAGGGAGGGAGGGAGGGCGGGCGGAGAAACCGAAAGAGAGAATTGAGAATGAACGGAGGTCCTGCTGTTCCTTAGCGCTTTGCTTCACTGGCAGAGCACAGGAAGTGTGAGTCACACGCTCTAAAATAAACACACTCACACAGCAGCGAGCGGATGGCCGGGCTGCCCATCAGAAGGCACACGTGGATCCTCGCGGGCCAGCAACACGTGGGGGCCTGGTGGGAGTCACAACGAAACAAAAAAAAAAACCACAGTGTTCCTCTCCTCTCATTGATCGGTGTTATTTTTATTTTTTTACTATTTCAACCTCATCTAACGAAAAGATGTCTACTCCGCTGTCTTTCCGTCCTCTTTGTCCTGTGCGGTGGTTCACATCTCTTCCTATTCCCTCTGCTGCTCTGTGTTCCCCCTCTTATTTCATTTGGTCCCAGTCAATAGGAGTGTTGTCCAGGACTCGGTGATTACCCCCGGGCTCTGTGAGGCCGCTGGCTGACTGCTGCAGGCGACGTTGCTGTCCTGATGCTGCACCACTCTCGCAGGCCCAGGCACCGTATTGTGTCTGCCCTGAATGTGCTCATTGTCGCACACACCTTCTATACTGTACTTCCCTGCGAGGGACCTTCCCCCATCCGTCATTCCTTTGTCCTCTGTTCCTCATACTGAGGGGTTCTGACGGGAAGGTTGTGGAGGGAAGAGGGGGTGGAGGGGGTGAGAGGCCCGGGAACAAAACTTCCACTGTAGCAATGATTGACAGGAAAGTTGCCCTACACGGACGTGACGATTAGCACAGGCCCCGGGACCCGGAAGATGTTCTCAGGTTAGGAACCATAGAGAGAGAGAGAAAGAGAGAGAGAGAGCTGGGAGCTACTAGGTCAAGTAAGTCACAGCACAGAACATGACGACAGGGATCGACAGTGGAAGTGCAGCGATGATAAAAGGCGTGAAAGCATGCCTTTGTGGTGCTATAATAAATGGTAACCATGAGCTCACGTTATGCAAAACTGTAAACAAGGCCTCCCCTTAAGTATGGGCACGTGAACAATTTCACATACATGGAAAAACCTCTCATATAATGCAGAGGTGACACCTAAACTGAGCACAAAATACTTTATAAGAAACTTCATGTCGTTTTGGAGCAACCACAGACTATAATTTAGTCAAAATGAGTTTGGCCACATGCGGACAACCATACAGATGTCATATTTTTGGATTCTCACCCCATAAACTGCAGACACAGGCAGTAAAACTGGCAAATATAGGAGTACTCAGAAAGGGTTCTGTCTGTTTCAAATGCAAATTATTTCAGACATGTGGTCTTCAAGTAAACGGACCCCATTGCCCTGCCTGCTGCCCTGGCAATTAGAAAAAATAACTAGCTAAGCTAGTAGGATGGGAAAACGTCCATTTGAGCAACATAAAACAAAAAAAGACCATGACTGGATGAGACCAGCAAATAGTGCTGAGACACTAATGATTACAAATGATGCCACATCTCAACAACTAAAGAAAACCACACAGCCACATATGATACAGGTTGGGGGGAGTCGAGCATGCTCGTCTTTTGTTAAAGCCAATCAATATGTATCCTCAGCAGACGTGATATCCGATCCTGTAAAACACTGAGAAACTGCCCCCCCATCTGTTTAACTCTGCATGGCTCTCTTTTCTAGAGTGGTTCTCTGCCTCTCATTTCTCAGTTTGCCGCCATTCCGGTGGAGCATTAATAAACCCTACTGGCTTTCTGTGTGGCTCAGTAAACTTCATGTCTATCATGAGGAAGGCTACCAGGAAATCGTGTCCCTAGGGTGGCTTCGCGTAGTGATTTGCCCGTAACATAATCAGAGTTGGCAAGTCCTATAATTTATGCAGATGATATATCATTAGCAATTTGCAACAGTCGTGTATAAGCAGCAGTTTCGGTTTGTACATTATTTGCTTAGTCTTGAGCAGTATTTTTGATTCACTGCCTAAAACACAAAATGGTCTTTGGAGATGAAACAAACACATCTGGGTCTTGAGCGGTGTACAAATTGACTATGGGCCCTCGTTACTGTAACAGAAGTGAAAGAGAAACGGCGTGTCCCTCAAATAAAGCTCATCTGCGCAAAAAAGTGACAAAGCAAAAGGGGAGGAGGAGCAGGAGGGTGGAGGATGGGGTTGAGCTGGACGGATTAAATATAGAAAGAGGAAATGGCATTTTTAAAAGCTGCCCTTCCTGCGCCCACAAGTTTCAGTGATGCGTGGATGTCAAGATCACGCCTCTCCCACGCAGCTCATCGTCCCCGACGCTCACAGCGGACTGCTTCATATCTGCTCTCAAGTGGTGGTGCAACTGAAAGGAATGTGCTTGAGGATGTGATGAGATGAACACTTTCTGTAAAGTGATGGGAGGGGGATCAAATGTATTCATTATCAAGCCTTTTTGGTAGGTTAAGTCTAGAATGCTTTAACTATTATTCAACAATGTATTTTGTATTTTGCTAGATCTGCCTTTACATGCTCTTAAGTGACAACTGTTTTAAGCCTGTTGCAGTACTTTTTTAATTTACCACAGCTATTATTTCATTGCAGTTTCTTTTGTGTTTTTGGGTATTTTTCTTATAACCTGTGTGGATTCGTCCCCAATGGCGGGAAAGCCTAAGTTCCTCTTTCTGCAGCTGCTGTGCTGCATCCTGTGTGAAGCTGCAGCAGGTACAACAAGCACCGCCGTGGCACTATGCATGACCTGGCGCCATGCCTTATCTACAAATCTCGGGAACCTGTGACTATGTTCATTCGGGCTGTTGAGTTGGATCGGCTGGTGCTTTCAGTGCTGGCTGCACAAACACAGACACGGCAAAGAGTCAACAGGTGGAAGCTCAGTGTGAGTATGTTTAAACACGGAGGACCAGGCCGCAGAATGTATCAACACAGTCTCCGTCCCCCTCTCGCTCTCACACACAACCTGGCAAAAGGGGTGCCCCTTCTCATCAGGGAGCATACGCAAAGCCAGCCCAGTCCAAGTAATTGCTCCCCACCGGGACAAACAACTCCATTCAGTCCAAGTGTCGGTTAACAGTTTGTTCTCCCTCCTCCGCTGCGCGCCCCCGCTGCCCAATCTGCATGGTGCCACGCTGCATTAGTGGCCTGTCAACAGAGTATCACCTGACGCATCAACGCCTCGTCAGCCACCCTTCACATCCAATGCATATATACAAACGCCATGTGCTGTGTCCCGCCTGTTTATGCGTTAGCGGCAATGCTTGTGAGCGCATGTGATAAATACAGGGAGGCAAAGAGTTCAAATAGAGAACAACGCGATGGAAGCGAGATCAAGAGGAGACCAAGAGGAGAGAGGCATCTCGTCTTTTCAGTTCACGGCTCTATCCAAGTCGTGACTATCTGCCAACTAAGACAATCTTATAAAAGCCTATCGAATGTGTACTCGAGTGCCACTTATTTTATCTTGGGACTTGTTCTTGGATATCAGGCGAGACAGCTCATCAATCACACCACAATCAAGTGCATTTAAAACTTGTCTCTTGTCTCTTCGACAAATCTTTGTGTGCATGGAATTTGAATGGAATTGAACATGAATCATGAACTGCACTGATTTTATCACATATCAAATTTGGGCTTTAATTATATCCAATATTGATATTTCCCCTGACAAAAGTCAAAATAAAGAGTCGATGTTTTTATGAGTTATCCTAAATAATGAAGTTTCAGTAGTTATTTGATGCTGCTTTTCAATTTTCGCAAATGAATTAAATTTCTGAGACAGGTGAACTTTTGCAAATACAAGCGAAACTTTCTGCACGTATGTTGTTTTCTAATATGTTTTTCAACAAACATGTTAAATCATTATGCTGCTCTCACTGTGCTAAACAGATTCCTCGAGATAGAGAACCATACTGTACTGCACACACAGGGTCGAGTGGGATTAAGGTGTTAAGATGAGAGTCACTGCCTGCATGCTGCTTAGTGACCAAGCACCAGAGACAAGCAAACATACACGGGCGTAAATTTTATTTACCAAAGATTTGACAACAAGTAAGTTAAGTGTTACGTGCTGTGAAAAATAAGTTATTTGTCACTGGCTGTAGACGGTGTTGCCAGGAGATGCAGTCTAGTCTGGCCTCGAGGGTCCAGGCCAATCCTAAACAGTGCATAACACCTACATATCATAGATGAAGAAAAATCCCCCCCTAGAACAACAGCCCTGTCTAAAATTTCTCTGGAGATAAACTCAAAAGGTATGGGTCAAAGGCGTCGCTAAGGACCCGAGCGGGTCCTTAGCGACGCATTCCTCTTAGGCCCGTCATCGCCTCATACACATCTGGGAAGGAGAAGCCTCAGTCTGAAAGAGGGCTCTCTTCTGATCGTCCTCAGAGGGAGGCGGATCATTTGAATACAAAGCAGAGAAACAAAGACGTCCTTAAAATAGAGATGCTGTAGCTTTCAAAGAAGCACACTGCAGAAACCCAGCTTGAGAGAAGAAGAAGAAGAAGAAGGCAGAAGCAGCATGATGAGCCAGAAAGTGAGACTGTATTGATGTAGGATAGGTGGCTGGATACATTGATTTCCTGTTAGTTCTTGTCCGGTTACGTACGGCTGATTTGTCATCCAATACAGGTGGAAGCACTGTGTCTGAACAAGGCCTACGCCAGGTTCCCGGGGTTCTCTGTATGGATACACACACACTGGATCATTATGTTACCTCAGAACGTTTACTGTGAGAGTTTCCTGTTCTCCCGGGTTAAAGATATCTGAGCATTAACATAAAGTGCCACATTTCTTCCCCTCAGGACTACAGATTAGGTGGCAAGCAATCAAATGATGAGGCAAATTAGCCTCTTATTATCAATTAACGGTTTAGGCAAAGCCCTTATTTATTTAGATGACAAGGAATGATCAGGAATCAGGAATCAGGATGCCATTCTGATGTCTGTCTATTTCACATGAAGTATCAGCCACAGTGAACTGACAGGTTTTTATGTCTTTATGGGTGAGAATTTGTAGCATGGAGACATTCAGGAGCTAAACGTCCTTTTTTGGAGTCCAATTTTCTCACAGTTTCATTATGTACAGAAATAGTTGGTTCTTGCTGCACAATTAAGAGTTGTGTCTCTGAAACACTATAAATTAATAAAGTAACTTATAAAATCAACAGGACTGTAGTTAATCGATTGAGCCGGGACTCTACAGCTGCTGACCACCAGGTTCAGCAGCTGTAGAGTCCCGGCTGGTTCACGTCAGTTACTTCCAGGTTTTCCAAGTCTCTACAAAACTTTTGAGAATACAATTTGAATGCTTAAAAGACATTTAATTGTTTAGCTTAGTTATCCAGCCCAGCTGTTTTGATCAAGCTATGTTTGCTTAATAATGACGAAGCATTTGAAACCAATTAAAAGAAAATCAGAAAAACAATAAATAGTGTGACTCCCATGTTCAAAAGCAATACATTAATGTAATCTAATAATTAATAATTCATTTCAACATGAAGAGCTACAGATACTTATGATGCAGTCATAAGCATGAACACGCAAAACTTGAGCAAGGGGCATTATTTGCCCTCCAGTGAGAGTAGAAATCTAATAAAGAAGCAGTCAGACGGCAAATTGAAGAAAACAAAAACCATACAAGTCAAGCAGCATACAAACAAATGCAAGAGGTGGAGAGAAAAGCGAGCGGATCTAGCCGAGGCTCGTGATTAAAGAAAGAAGGAAGCAGAGATCACTGTTTTAGATTCACTGAGGACATATGGTCAGGCACACGTATATTACATGTCATTTAGCTGACGCTTTTATCCAAAGCGACTTACATAGCAATTTTTTTGTTTTAACCCATGGGTTTTTTTTAACCGTTTTTTCCCGCGGGGAGCAATTAGGGGTTGGGTGTCTTGCTCAGGGACACTTCGACACGGGACATGGAGCAGCCAGGGTCCGAACCGCCAACCTCGCAGTTCCCGGCGCACCCTGTGTACTTCATGCGCCGCCGTCGCCCAGCCTGCCAACACACAGAATCACTTATGGCCGGTCTTGGCAGAGACGGTCATGTCAGCCCAAAGTGTTCACTCTGCTCATTGTGGTCTGGCAAAAGTCAACAGGCGTTTGGTTGATTGAAAACTCTGGCCTTCACTTAAACATCAACATAAACCTTCTCTCAGCGTGTGGGTATAACAAGGACATACTCCAGCTGACTATCCTGCATATCAGCTCTGTAAAATCAAATGGTCCCTATAATATGACACTGTCAATGAGTGAACCCAATGGAAGGAATTGATTCTTTTTTTTACAGCTAAAATGATGCCTCGGGTACTAACATCGGTGGGGTCCATAGACAAGTTCATAGCCACCCAAAGAGATGTTTTACTGTGGTCCATCATGGATGGACTGTAAGAACCCCAAAAGTACTGACATAGCAATACATAAATAAATAAGTACCCCCCTTGGAGCGAAACCCTGGTCTGTCTTCGGATGATCAACATCTTATTTTTACATGAGCTTATTTGACGACACATGGTGCGGATTAGTAAAGACAATACGATGGAATACAACGTTCACCGTGAAAAACTGCACAGAGGATAATCTGATGACACTGTAGTTTCACGGAAAAGCAATAAACAACGAATTACAATGATTGATGGGTTTAAACAATGATACTCTCTGCAAAGCAAGCTGCAGCTTCTGAAGTTTTGCCACCGCACTGGAGCTTCAAAACAAGAAAACGTTGCCCTTTTACCACCCTTGCACTCTCTCCAAAAGCCACCCAGAATGCCATCCATCCTATGACGTGCGTGCGTGTGCTGCTAACGACAGCATGAACAATCTTGCAGGCCGAAACCAGCCACTATAACCAATAAAAGAAAGACTGTTGCGGACTTAGCAGCAGGGAAACCTCTCAGAAGACCGTAGGCACCATCCATCGCAGGCTGACAGAGAAACATTATGCTTTCACACAAAAAATATCTCCCATGGAATTTAGCCCAAAGGTTAACTCAGGATTTACAATCATGTCATTTGGAAATCCTGCATTCCCGAATAGTGAGTCTTCAACTCTCGCTCTCGACAAAAGCATGTGTTGCTTAGAGACAAATTGATTTCTTCACTCTATACCCCCCCCAACTCCCCTCCCCCTCCCTTTCTCGCTCCAAAACACTTCGCCTAAATTCCTCTCTTCTATGTAATTTAGTCACCCCCGGTAACGGTAACGGACACCCTACTCGGGCGCAGTGAGTGGGAACCCGGGTTCTGCTGCTGCAGGCTACTGGACTCTCAAAGAATACTGATCAGCTTCTCCGCCGGCGCACCACTACAGCTCGGTGGTGAGACAAAGAGGGTCCCCGAGCAGGGAAAGAGAGTGAGATGTAGCGTGTACCCTGGGGCCAGAGATGCAGACCAGAAGCACCGTGCGGACACCCTGACCACAACCGCCGCGTCCCTCTCCGTAGCGAACGCCACTGGCTCGGCAACCCGTCCGTCTACTGACACCGGGGAAAGACGGGGATCCTCAGAGCAGCTTTTAAGCGTATTAGAGTTGCAGAGTGGGGATGAAAATTCCAAGTCTGCGGTGACAAAGCTGGGGTTGCTCTCTGGCACCGCGCTGACGGTGCAAAAAAGAAAGAGAGGGAGGAGGTGGGGGACCACCTGGGTGAAAACACTGGGAGTGCTGACTGTGTGAGGTTGTTGAGGACGGGAAGGTTACATAATAGAAATCGCTGTAACACCTAACAAAGGAGGCAGAACTCCCTACAGAATCCTTTCTCCTTTTACCTAAAACATACACTACAAAGTCAGGGCTGTTGTCTTAGTTATGGCTTTAATATAATATGTATAATATCCAAACATTTAATCATCACTGTGCCTGAAGCCCAGTATGCACCGGGAAAGGCTGCACAGTATAGAAGATGGATTCATGGATGCAGAACTTTCCTCAGCTCCACCCACAACTCATCGCTCCCCCAAAACGTGTAGAAAACCTCGGCTTTGGCAGCGAATGAACATGAAGCCCTGTGACGAGCGGCACCACTTTTTTTTATCTGTTTATTTCCTCAACTGAGCCCGTCTGCAGCTCTGTGTGACAGAACTTCTCCCATTGCAAACAAACCAGTTTTTTCTACCTCCCATCTTTGACTTCCCCCAGAGAGAGCGATTCATGCTGAGCAGCACCATCACCTGACCATTGGTCTTAGACGGCTAATCTTCCATGACAGTGTGACCAATGTAACACGGGGTTACTTCACTCAGACTGGAGTGCATTGGGAAGCTGGCTCCTGCCGGAGATGATTCACCTGCAGTCTCTTTTGTTGGACTGTGTCTCATCGCGGATTATCAAGGTTCATACAGAAACTTAAGTAAACAAATGTGGGTTTGTCCGTACAAAATCTTAGACTAACATTGACTTTACTGACTGCTTGTGTCTGTTGCTCAGGCCGACTCATTTTACTGCCTTCTGATACCTCAGCAATCACATTTGTGATGTTAATGGATGATCTGAGCTAAAAAGTAAAAAACTAAGTTGTAACAAGCCATATATCTTTGTTACAATTGACTTCTCTTCACAAATGATCATGAATGAATGACCACGTTACAAAAAATGAATGCAGACTTGATACATGGGAAAAGCTTTTTAACAAATTGGGAAGTTAACGCGTTTTCTAAATTGAATTAGTCTTGAGCCTTGTTTCTCAGAGTCATTCCCCAGTAGTATTAAGCAAGAAAACCTGCATGCTCTGCAAAGATCAGCGCCTCCACTTGGTGATCCAAATTGGTTTAAAAAAAATGACCAAAATTGATATCCCCATCTCTTATAATATAACGGTGTGCTATAAAAGACCTCAACACTGCATTAGCACAGTACAAATGTACCATAGCATTGCGAGATGAGTTTGGTAGTACGGGATGATAAAAAAGTGACAGGCGCTCTGGTTTTATTGAAGTACAGTGGTGGCCTGTGTTCTGTTTAAACCAAGCTAGGAAGGTTGTCTGTAGGAATGCTCAGGCAAATATTTACCTTCAATTACGTGAAACAGACGCCCTCGCTTAAGGGCCGCAATATTGAAGCATAAGCAAAAATATTATACACATAAACAGTCGCAGAATATATAAATATAAGCACGAAGAGACACACCTACGCATCTCATGTAAGTATATTTGCAATGCGACATCAAATGGAAGACTTAACTTAAGTCAAACTTAACTTGACCTCGGAGGGTTTCTGAGCAGGTCATCAGAAGCACCATCGAACCACAAGAAACGAAAGGTTCTGCCTCAACTAAACGCACCAAAGTCTTTGGATATTCGTGCCCTTTATCGGCGTGTGGAGCAAATGACCTTCCCAAGTGATGGCAGTCACTAATGCATAATTAACAGCATCTAAAATGAGCTGTTCTTTATGTGACCTTACCTGACGATGTCAGGGCACTCCTCGCCTACACGGACTATGCGGTGAATAACAAATGCACATGCGTGCGTGCTCCCACACAGCACACAGACAGGCCAACTTGTGTCAGATATTCAGGAGACTATGGATCATACAGCAGAACACGGAAAGGAGGGTCCACAGAGAGCTGAACACCTCTCATAGAAGGCCCACCAGGTAAGGGAGCGTTCCTCACGGCTGAACGCGGTACGCCGCAGGTGAGGCCGAGCACACCTGGAATCCAGAGGTTTCATGGGGATTATAAAGAGGGCAACTGCTCTGCTTCAGTGACAGTGACATGGAGGGAGGAGATTGTAGTGGAGCATCGGCTGCTGCCTCGATTTGCTCGGCAGATCCAGGTCAGGGTTGGAAGGATTTTCCTCCGAGAGCCCCCCCCCCCAGAGCAGAGCAGAAATCCCCTCCGATCCTCACTCGCAGCTACGGCAAGGAATGCCTCACAAGCTGAGACAAAGGACTCAAGTGAGGGAGGAGAGGAGAGAGAAGCAAGAGCAGAGGAAGGAAAACAGGGGATTAGAGGAAAGGAAGCAGGAAAAGTGAACAAGAAGACATGGGATGAAAAGAGTGGAAGGGTGAGGAACAGCAACAAGAGGAGAGGAGAGAAAAAGACGACACAGAGGAGAGCGAAGCAATCGAGTCTAAGAACAAAAGATGCACCACAAATGACCTTAATCAGGGTACATTGTTTTGCTGCGAACGGACACTAATTTGACCCCTGGCCTGCGTCACCAATCAATGAACAAACTGGACATGAACACCTAGCTCATCTTTCAAGTGAACTCTACACGCTCGGCCAACCATTTATTAATAAGCCACTACAAGTGTTATCCCTTTTTGAGGGGCATTCCCAAGCAGCCTCTCCCAAGTATTACACACGCCTACACACTGAGATCCTGTACGAGCACTTGAAAGACATGCCTGTGGTAATCAGTGCGGAAGCCCGCGATCACGATTGCACCACACCGGCCACTGTGGAATGTGAACACCTGCGCAAAAACGCCGTCAATGTTGATACAACAAGACAAACAACTTTAATACGTACAAAACGTTCAGAAAATGTCGAACTCGTCCGAGTGGCACGTTGTGGGCTGCGGAGAAGTTGGCGCGACCTAATGCACTGGTGGCCTATTTTGAGGGAGGATTACCCCTCGACGTTCCACTTGGCTACAAACTGTGCCAATTAGCTAATGATTAACTCTGACCGAGGGGAGTGTTTGAATGAGTAACCGCGACACAGCGCGTCGTCTCCCCTTCCACACTTCGAGCCTGCCCGTACATCGCGGTGCACATGAGTCCTTGCATAACCTGGGCTGGCACACATGGGATCGGGCCAGGCAGACACTAACACACTTATACGGTAGCGGGCTCTTGCTCCCTGGCCAACAGCAGTAAATTCTATCTGCTTTTGAAGCGTCCGTCGACGCACACTGGCCTGGGCGAGAGGTTGAGTCGAGGCCAGGCACACGCAGACACACACGCGGCGAAGACAAACTAACGTCTATTTAGAACAAGGAAAACGATTGCATGCAATAACATTATTAAGGAAAGGGGGGCGTTTGTGAAGTCGCCTGGCTGGCACTGCTCGCCTCTATTTTGCGTGTCTGTGTGTGTCTGTACGTTCATGTTTTTACAAATGTGTATCCAAAGTCTTGTTCCTGGTTGACTCCGGTCTCCCAGAACAACAGTGCGTCTATTCTTCACGGGTGCTTCAGAGGACAAAATGAATGACCATCAGCGGAGACACGAAAAAGGTTGTGTCCACTCGCTGCCGAAATATTACAGCCTCCACTGGGCGGGTGTTTAGTTTTTCTTGCAGGAGACCAATAACGATGCCGTCCTTCTTGCATGCTCATGCGGAGAAAACAAAACTTTCAACATGCTCACACATGCCATTTCATACTTTGGGAAATCTGTTTAGCCTGCAGTCATACAGAAAGCAGAAAGGATCCAATGCCGTCTAATACTTCGCCATCCTAAGGATTCCACGTCAAGGGTTCAGGCTCCACTGTCGCTCTTACTCTTCCTCTGATCCCCTGCTCCGGTGTGGGCTGCGGCTATCAGGAGGTGCGTCTGGAGGCCGGGACATGAACACGACCCTCCTGCTGCCGATGGCATCTCATGCATTTAAGATCAACATGTTGCCACCTGCCAGGCTGACTCGGTGTGTGAGAGATGGGGCTGTTGTGCCACGTGAGGGAAAACGGTCCTTTCCCAGAGAGATATGGACACACAAACACACACACACACACACACACAAACCTGTCTGACTATGTGATTGAGGTCGTCAGTAACCAGCGTTAGTGCTGACAGACTGCTGACAGAGTTATGTTTCACTTTTATTGTACCTGAACAAATCATTGGGCGGGAACACAGCAACGTTACCCAACACCAGAGCTTTTTTGTACTGATTTGGCACGGCTAAACTAAAGGTTGAACGGATAAAAGCACATTCGGCTCCAACTTAAAAAAAACATACTAATCGTCTTTTACAAGGCGCTTTCTAACACTTCTGCCAAGTTACACAGGTATGGAAACATTGCTTGACAATGACAAGCAATCTTGGAGATTTGCAAGGAAATGGAGCAGCGCTCTCCCTGGGTGCCTGCTGAGCTATGGCCTTTCTGTAGCCAGCACCACAAGTGGTCTTGACCCAGGCCAGAGTGGAGCGCTGTAAGGCTGCCACTTTGCGCTGATTCAATAAGAAATAATTGCATATTGGCCTCTCTCCACCCATCCGCCTTCACCACTGTTGTCTGACACTTGACTGTATTCCTGTGCTGTTACACGGACTCAGAGCTGAGGGTAAGACACTGCAGCAACGCTGCTTTTGTTATTGCAATGCTATCATCTTTGGATGGGGAGTTGAATTGGAAAGATGCTGAAACTCTACTAAAAAAAAACGTAAAAATAAGAAAAGTATTTTGTCAGCAGCAACTGGTTCCTGAGATCCCCGTGTGTCCCACGTTCCTGCCAAACGGATATTGGACACATCAAATCCAATGACTTTGCCTGATGTTGATTTTCCAATGTCTTTACTTACTGTAATATCAATATAACGCAGGTCATACTGCGGAACTGACAGCACTGACAGTAAGAGATCATAGATAGATAACTAGATGATGGATAGAGATTACTGTTACTCTGGTCAACATGCAGGTGATGGTCGATGAGGTTTGTGAGGAAGCTTTGTAGCATAGTGCACGTGTCAAATAACAGCCACACAGTCGTGCATTGTGTCTTTATGCAAATGGAAATAACATTGGCATGACAAGACGCTATATGGGTAGTATGACTATATAACAGTCCGAGTTACTAAACTGCTGACGAATGAAACATTTTTGGTGAACCTCAACACGTCGGTCATTAGACAGCACAAAAGCATGATGTCATCCACTAAGAATCTGGCAAGTGTAGCCCATTACAAATAAGTTCATAGGAGTGAATCTAAAAATCCAAAATGTGTCCGCAGTGTTGTTGCGCTCTCTCTCTCTCTCTCTCTCTCTCTCTCTCTCTCTCTCTCTCCGGTTTGTTATTAAAGCGCAAACGCGCGTGATGAGGCGCACATCCAGTCGGATGGATGCGCAGCGCGTCCATCCGCTGTAGTTTAGAGTCGCCCCCCCCCCCAAAAAACAAACAAACAAAAAAACAAATCCCCTATGAACCAGACTGCTGCTGTGGTCCATCTTCTCCCCCTTCGCCCATCACGTATCGGAACACATACCGAGGCAACTTCACGCCGGTGCTGTGAACGCACGGGCGGCGCAACGCGCTCAACTTCCCGCCGTGTGGCTCCTCAGCGTGACAGCCGCTGCGACGCAACGAGCAAGCGAGTGACGACCGGGAGGCGGCATATTACGGTTCAATATTTACCAGCTCGCTTCAGTACGGGCGGCTGCAGCCATTTGCCCCGTGGCGAAAGGGCCAAAAGTCCGCATTTCCTGGATCGCGATGCCCGGGATCGGGCCGTCGGTGCCGGCGTGTTTCGGTGCGGCGGGGAGCCGGCTCGGGGCTCCGGGGGCTTCCCGCTGTTGTGTCAGAGCGGACCGGCGACGCCACTTCCAGCTGATCGCCGCGACAAAACAACATCGCGCCCCGCAACACGCAACACACTTTCTCGGGCTGCGCACCGCCCCGCACGGCGGGTCCGCTGGGCCCCGCCCACCCGCTCGGCCTCCACCAGTGGGCTGCGCGTCGAGCCCGGAGAGCGAGTGCCCATTGGCTGAGACGGAGAATTGCCTGGTCAATGCCATTAATTCCAATTAGCCAGGCGACCTCATGCTTCTAACAAGCGGGGGGGTGTAATCATCATGCACCCTCTGATCAGTTGACTCTCAGGATTCTGCAGGAATATTATATTCCCACATTATTATACTGACCTTCACACCTTCCGGCCGCAGATGGAGCGATATGTAAATTGATGGCGAGATTGTGCCACGCGCCGGGAACATGAATTGGAGCCAAGGACCACAGATCGATCAACTCCTCCTGGATGACTGTGTGACCGGTTAAAACTTTGCGGGCCGTGTGTTCACAACCTTTGGTACATCTGAGCTCTGAGGTCACCGCTGATCCAGAGACCACCCGGGGTCTCGGGTGATGGGGGGCCGCTGAAAGAAGCAGGTGGATGTGCAGTTGGACCCCCTCTTGTGTCGCTCAAGTTACGGGTGTTGAGAACCACTCGGCAGCAAAGAGCCAAAGGGGCAGGAAGGCAGAGAGGGGGGGGGGGGGGGGGTGTAGGGAAAGGAGGAGATGAGAGCGAAGCAGACAGTGGGAGGAAGTGAGAGACGGAGCCGGGGACGGGGGGAGGGGGGGGGGGGGGGGGGCGCAGGGACACGCTGTGGAGTGAGCGCGCTCCGTGCTGCTACAATATGACTCTGACAGGCTTACGTAACGTGACAGGCCTGGCATTTGGCTCACAGCAGACGCCGGCCGCACTGGCTGTTATATAACTGCATTAGCTGCTCCTCTGAGCTGGGGGGGAGCATGCGCACAGGGGAGGCCTGCACGCACACACGCACACACACATTCCCACTCTTCCGACTTCCAGCTCAGTGACTTGAGTTGCCAGGGTGAGAAAAACAGTTGCAGTTCAGCAGAAGTTTTAACAATTTATTGGAAAATAAAACAATATCGGAGCTCATTTGTGTGTGACAGGCATCGGCAAGTTCGCTTCCTTCATCCGGCAACAAGTGCGCCATCCCTAAAAAGCCTAATTGGGGTTCAGTGTAAATGTTTTCCTTGCACATGCAGCACGCCAGCAGGGCTCAAACTCCATTACCTCCCCTGCATGCGGCACACAACTTAATGGGCCTGGATCCTGCTCTTAAAAACCCAATTACACCTCGGATGGGCCGTTCCTGTCATTCTGTCAGTGAGGTTTTGAGGAATGCACAATCCTCTTATGAAGCATTGTTTATCCAACTCAACATCAGGAGCCAGCAGTGTGGGATGAAATGAGAAACAGTGAAACAATGCTCAAAACAGTGTGACCACCTCATGCATCACAAGTGAATGCCAAATTCAGCTGAACTGTCACGTTCCCTGACTGAAGGTGGAAGAGAAGATTAAGGTCAGGGGTAACACTGCAAGTGGTAACTATTGTTTCCGTCAACCTGCAATTAAAAATCCCAGGAGGCCTAACCGAGCGCGGCCGCACTAAGTGGTTCATAATCAGCGCATTACTGCCTCTGATCTCTTATTACAGCGGCAAATTGCATCTGATGATAACAGAGGAAATGAAGGTGGGATTTATGACGCTGGAGCCGATTGCCAAAGACGGAGTATCTTAAATCTATCCTCGGATAAAAAAAAGTGATGGTAACTGGGGGAATAAAAGAGTGATTTATGACACTTAGCTAATTTGTTCTTGCTCTTGGCTGTGTTGAGAGGCTGTTAAATTTCAGACGGGACTAACGGAGGAGTATAGAGAGCAAAGAGTTCTTTGATCTCAGAAAACGTAAATGCTTCAATCAACGAGAAAAAAAATGAGTGGAGAGTTCTTTAAAGAGTAAAGTGTGAGAATGTGTTAAGTGGACAGAACAATGAAAGTGAAACAATAACGTTTAAATGGTGGAAATGCGACAGTGTGTGATTTGTTAGTGACATGATTTACACCGTCTGTGCATTGGAGGATGGATGTCGATGGCATGGAAAGACTCGACAGATCCGCTCCCTGCGTCTGACCCATGAGGTGAAGCGCGTCAGGCCAAGAGACGACTTCCACTCTGCAAAACATCATGCAAAGTGCAATGAACCAGCACATTTAAATATATATATATTTTAGTCCAGAAAAAAATATCATCTAAGCCATGACACAATCCAACAACTCCCGATCGTAATGGATGGAGTGAGCGAGGGGTGGGGTTGTGGGAGGGTGGAGGTCGACAGGGGGGGGGTCGTGTCTCCCGAACAGATCCAGACACGAAAAATCGCTTTGAGTGACATTAGCGGCTGACGGGAGACAAGAGAGAACGGAGGAACGGCTTTAAGCAGCAAACACAGCAGGGGACCCGGGGGGGCCGAATGGTAAGAAAATCCACCGGACTCAAAGAGCTTGAACTGAAGCAACATGCGGAGTACGTCGTTTTCTCCTGTTTGTCGCCTGCGCATCCCGTCTCGACATCCTCGGGGCCAATCAAAGGTGATCAAAGATCTTCACAGCGTAATGGTGGGGATCATTTTTACTCATTTAAGTGTATTTAACACGGGGAACAAGTGAAAGGCTTTAATTGCGGTATCTTTATTAAAAAGTGTTTATACATTAATTACAATATTAAATCATGTCATAAGCCTTGTCCTTATTGGCATGCGAGGACTGACTCCCCACAATGTGAGGCCAGGCATAATAAGCACAAGTCACTGTTCTTTTTGAAAGAGGACTAGAAATAAGGCACAATGTTTTACAATGTGAAAGGTAATGATACAAATGGAGCAGACCTTCTGACAGGTGCATAGTACAATACTGTGAGTAGAGTCTGTATAACAACTCCTGCACTGTCATCTTTACTTGTATTCGAAGAGTTTTGGTGACAATGTTTCTTGATTGGTAGTTGACTCTACCGACTTATTAAAGTCACGTTTTCTTATTATTTTGTAATGTGTACCAAAACCGTAATATATATGAATGGAAGTGAGGAAGACAACGTGTAAAAGATAATTCTCTTTCCCATTTATAATACTCGCATCCAGAGAAACAGCAAATCTGATTTGTATGTGTGGGCATTGAAATGTTTGAAAAGAACACAACAAAGACAATAAAATGTTTAGGACTGTAACAAAGCACGCAAACACATCATTCTTATTAAAACGTATTGAAAACAAGGTAACTACTATAAAATGATTGTACCACCATCGCACCGATAAACATACTATGAGAGTAATTACCATTCAACGGCAAGTCATCCTTTCTGAAATACATAATTGATTTAGAGCAATTAAAAATCCCTTTTATCAACTCAACTTGAGAGCTCGAGCTGCTGCAACATTCTTGAAATAATGGCATTAGTGTGAGCGCAGGTCTGTGGAGGTGAAGCCATTACCTTCTGAATTGTACCACTGCGCAGCCATGATGCCGACTGCTATGGATCAATAGTTACACAGAAGACGTGGACACCGGCGCACCGGAGTTAAATGACCCTACGTCGGGGCGGACGAGGACGAGCTGAGATTCGACTGGTGGGCCATTAAGAATCTCTGGCCTGAAGTGCAATGACGTGGGTTTGCAGGGCTACAGCCGCGCAGCTAGAGGGAAGCCCTGTTATGATGTGTAGGGCGTGTCATATCAGCCTTATCTGTTTCTCACACTCGACTCGCTCTGGGGCTCCCAAGGAGAGTTTTTCTAGTGGCCTCCGGCAGTACATGAGTCCAGCTAATCAGAGATTCCAGACCGGGCCCAATAGAGAAGTCACATCTCAGAGGCCCGTAAACGGGAACCTGTAACTGAAATGTCTGAGGTATCAAGAAAGTGCCATGTTGTTGAGTGTGTGACTTCAGACTACATTAGGAGGAAGGCAGAAGATTGCCTATGAAAGGGAGTCGTTGCCCAAAAAAGCCTGTTAAAACCACTATCAAACAGGCTTACTAAAAATTATTATTTTTAGTGATCACACTATAGAAACACACAGAAAGAAGTAAAACCACACAAATAACCAAAATAATTAATTGAATCTCCCTCCTTCTATTTCACTCATAGCATCCTTCACACAGCCGGATACACAAGGCAAGAAACCAAACAACCAAATACAGCTTAAAGACTCAGTTGAAATCCCTATCAGGGAAGATGAGAGGGGCGGTGAGGGTCCAGAGGTAGAGCCCGAGGCCCAGCCAGCTGGAGCTCATCTTCACCCACACAGCTGGCATGCGGCTCTGCATGGCCTGGGTGGTGGTGTCGGGTCTGAGGGAGGACACACAAGCAAAAAGTACAATTTAAACCAAGTTAAGATAACACATGCAGTGATATTTTTTTTATTCAAATGTTTCACACGTGGCCTGTGAATGATTGGAAATTGCACTGTAGGCAATGGGCTTTTTGAGTTTACATTCAAGCAATATTCAAGGGATAGATAACTTTGAGGTACGGGGGTGGTGCCCTCTGGTGGCCACACGGGTGCCCGACATTGCTTTTGGAGCAACTACTGAAGGCATCTGGTTTCAAAATGTTTGGGCATCAAGGAAAGAATAAAAAAATATTACAATATATTACATTTCCTATCTGAATAATAGTGTTAATCAGTTTGGGTGAAACAACAGCTTGTTTACATTAGTATCTGTCTCACATACCTTATGTGTCCATATGTTTATCTATTATTGAAACAGGCAAAATTCGGTAATGAAACAGACCTGGGTCTTGTCAAGTTCAACTACAATGACATGTGGAAAGGCCTAGTGTCTGTCCTTTGGGGGCCTTATGTTCCACATTTAAGAAGTCTGTAGGTCATGGATACTTACGGGTACCAGTTGGTGAGAGTCATCATGATGTACAGAGAGGCCAGACAGAGGTGGAAGTGGAAAACAAAGTAGCTGTAAGAGACTCTCTCTTCTTCATCGTCCATGGCCCGGAGAACGCCGTCGTCTCCCACAACACCCTCTCCACCTGACCCTCCACCCTCCTCGGTCTGCATCAACTTGTTCACCTGGGAGTTACTGGACGAGCGGATACTGCAGAGGAGTGGGGGGGATGCGTTTACAATGATACATAAATAATGGGAAAATGACAATAACGAATCATTTGTCATTGTTTAGAAGGTACCTGGCATAGAGAGTGCAGAAGAGGAAGATGACCAAGCCAACAATGCCCTGAGCGTCCCACCACTGCACCTGTCCCGGGGTCCCGTCGGCGGATGGCTCCGTGGTGCTGATGTTCGACACCAGACTTAACAGGCTGGGGTTACAATTTCGATCTAAGATATCAAGAGCAAAAAGATGATTAAATACACTGAATCATTACTTATTTAAACCGCTTATGCCTGACAAAATTGTGTATTCATCCTGAATTGATGAGTTTAAGTCAAGTGTTCATAAATACATAACTGTCCCTGACATTAGAATAAATGTGAAAACACTTTTTTCTTCTAAACAGGGTTCCACCAACCCAAAGCAAAGACTAAAGTGTGTGTAGTGTTACAAAATGATTGAACCACAAGGGAAGTAGTTCTTTGGAATGTCAAAGATTAATAGCATTTTTCAAACATGAAATCCAATTCTAAGTGGATTGTGTACATGCATCTTCAATGTTTTGTCTAAATGTTTCTAAAGAACCAACCTTTAGATAAAAACAACCCTATAGTCACCACAAGCGTGCTCATTCACATAGGAAAGGTAGATTACACAAGAGGAGACAAGGAAGGTATGCTAACTATTAGCAAAGGGCTACTTTTTGTTCCTATAGCTGGCCATGTAAAAACTTACCAGCATGATCAAAATGCTGCAGCAGAGAATTAGCAAATACATATATTGAAATAAATCAGTAAGAATATTTACAAACAAAGCACCAAAACCTACAGAAAAGTGGTGTATCTGTGGACTAAGAACACAGCAGACTTACTTTGATTGTTGGTCATAGCAGACCAAGTGATGTACATGGTGTAGAGGGAGATAAGGGAAGGCTGAAGCAAACCAGAGTGGGGCTGGACTTCCTATAACCAACAGGACACACATACACTTAATGTGTGTTTCCAAGTGTCAGTATGGTCTGAGACTGGTGCACACTGTACCTGTATCTTGGGCAGAATGGAGATAATGGAAATAATGACGCAGAAGATCAGGTTGAGGCTGATGAAGACCTTGTGTTCTGTGCAGTCATCAGGCTGTGTGTAGTAAACGTAGAAAAGCACCACAGCAGTGAATGCCAGTGCATAGTTGAGGAAGGTGAAAGACAGCAGCCCTAGAAATGAGATTGACACAGATGGCTTAAAACCACAGTATTAATTACGTGCCACTGATATGGCCGGCAGAGAAGGTCCTTTTCAAATATTACGTTAATTGTAAAATAAATCATTTGGGAAATATATAGCGTTACATAAACGCCTCTGTCGAGTGAACGCTCTACCTGCAAACCAGCATTTGTTGTCACCATCTTCCGCATTTCCTACCCACACCTTATTCCACGAGTGGGCAAAATCGATGAGAAGAATAAGTTGGATTATGATGAAGATGAAGGATCCCATGACGCCGAAGTAAAACCACACTGTGAAGTGAAAAGTCAGGACAGCTAAAACACTTTCCTGAAACGTTCTATCAGAAATATGTAGTTTTCTTTTGCGTAAGGCATTGCTTTAAAATAAATATACAGTCTTCTATGGTTTATAGTAACCAGTAGGTTAGTACCAGTATTAAATGTTCCGTCAGGGATGAAGAAAGCCCCCACTGTAATCCCAATCAGGATCAGAAATTTAAAGAACCAGAACCTGAAAGGTAAAGATTAACAAACCCAGCGTCAGTGTGGCCGACGGAAAGAAGTAGCACATCCCTCAACACATGTTTTCCATATAAGCTTGATAAGGCACTGACCCATTTTGAATGGCCGCCCGTGGGTCTTTGCTGCTACGGACACGAATCATGATGACGGAGAACAGAAAGAAGAAGCAGGTCATGGCGAAACACATGCGGTACACAGACTTGTAGCCCAAAATGACATCACAGTTAACCTGGTTTTTAAAGCCAGGTATAGTGTTTCCTCCCTGGCAAAATCCTGGGATCTACAAAACAACACACAACAATGTGTAATTAACTTCAACTAGAAATAACCACTGGAGAGAATATATGTATTAAAAATACTTAACACTACTGCATAATCAGCATCATGCAAATAAAATACAATACAACCCTGAATGCAACCAGGTTAAGAGAAGCGTGATCTCACTTTACGGAGTTGTGTCTCCATGCCAGGAAGGATCATGATGACGGACACCAAGGTACCCAGCAGCAAGAAGAAGGAGAAAACCAGCCTGGTGATGGTGGAGTTGTGGGAGGAGGGACAGCATCCACACAGAAGGCATGGTGCGGAGCCACACAGACAGGAGGCCTGTGGGTGATGGAGAGGACGTGATTGGTGAAGGAAGAGATTCGGGCAGAACAGATCAGCTTGGAATTTTATGACGTCAGCTGTTTTGTTTCCCCCTCCATTAGAAACACTGGGCTGGTAAATTGTTTTCAGCGAGAAAGTGAATACTGAAAATAGACACTGGATTCAAGCGGATGAACGTCATCCACGTATCTGATTCAGCAGCATGAACATGACCTCATCGGTTAGCTAACGTTACGATGATGCTTCTATCGGAAGTGCAAACGGCCTTTTCCCGACACCAACCGACTACCATTATGTCATTTGCAATGTTGATTAATTAAACTATCGTAGGTAGCCAACTTTCTTCATATGTGTCATAGCTCCAGAAAAGCTAAGATTTGATGTAACGTCTATAACGTATTGACTGCCACGTAGCTTGAAGTAAATAATGTTAATTCTTTAGCTAACGTCTTCCTTAGCGTTAGCTCACCTAACGATTAACGACAGCCGATGACGTCGAATCACTCTTATTCTATTAAATAACGTTAATATTGCTATTAGATACTTACACAGCTGGCTAAAGAGCACAATGCCAGACAAGCACCCATCTTGACATCAAACTGTGGTAATGAACGTTAGTCTCGCGGAGCCTTTCGCTCACAGTGGTCAGTAAACACAAACAGCCGGAAGCTATTCGACTGCACTTCAAAATAAAAGTATTCGAATAAAAAAAAAAAACTTCAACAAAAAACATATTACAGTACGATAAAATGAGATGATACTGCATCTTTAGGAACGATAACACATCTTTGTTAATGTGTTAAAGCGTTTGTGTTTGCTGTGGCACTGTTTATTTCCACAGAGATAAGTCTCTTTGTGTGCAAAGCAGAGCAATAGGATCATTTAGTCTGGAACACAGTTTGAAACCAACAATCTGTTCTGACAGCCGAGGTGTGTTTAATACTACATTCTACAGTATATAGAGAGGCTGTCATGTGTGCATAGAAGCCTCTTCTAAGCCCCTTCTGTTTGTAATGCGGGTGACCAGTGATGGCATTATTTATAGATCCTTTCCATATCTTATCTGAAACAACAAATATGCCAGAGCCTAACTCTCGCTTCATTTTCGAATAAGTGGGAATACTATTTGCATGAATTTGATTAACATGAATTATCACAATTTACAATAGTAACAACATTGACTTGCATATCGTCCACAAAGATTTTCTCATGATGCAGCTAAATGGTTCTTGAATCGAGAAGTATAACAAAACATTGAAGCTTTTTTACTACCTCCAAAGCACTCTGCCGACATACAAGTATATTTTTCACAGCTCATAGGTCTTAAAACAAAAACCTGTGTTGTTTCAAATAAAACGAAAGCCAACCATGAAAGCCACCACTTCCTCTTACCTTTATTGTACATACAATGCACGGGAGGCAAGATTATGAAGTTCAGTTAATACTGATCAGCCTGAGCTGGAATGAAAGTTGATACAAAGGACATTTTGGAACATAGTCTTTCTTTAATTGAATTAGCCTGTCCCAAAAGGCCACCTTATACCACATCTACAACAAATTACCACTAAAAATTAGAAAACAGTTCACGTCTTATTCTGACCACTAGATAGTATGATGATTCCACATCATCATACATTTTTCAAACTGAAAAGTAAGACCCTCCAAATATCCTTCAGCATGGGGCGTGTAAGACACACTTCCTCTGCTTATCTTCTTCATCTCTTTTTTCTTCTGCTGCCACGTCTTCACAGATAAAGAAGCAGAAGAGGACAAACTGTATTTTTTATAGTATGTCACATATTTTGTTGCTGTTGTGAACAAGTGAAACACATTACAAGCTTTAGCTGCTCAGTAAGACAAAGTGACATGAGGGCTATCCCTACATGTACTTTAATTGTATTAAATTCTTAAAAGAGTTTTCGATTTTGGTCACGTGGGGCGCAATAAAGTATTAAGTCAAGCACTACAAACCAGGAGTAGTATAATAACATGAACTGAGAAATATTAAGATCATAACAATGTCTTCACAGTTATGTCTGCAACGTTTGGTAGCTACAGCCTTAAGATCAACACTGTTGTTTTTATCCAGTCGTCATGTGGGTTCAGCAATACCTTGAGTTTGCTTTTCTATTTAATCACGGATGGCAAAACACAACCCAAGAATGTGATGACAATGACTGCATAAATTAAAAGTCATTTCATTAACGTGACACAACTTTCGGTTACATGCAGATCTCCAAACACGAGGTTGCACCAGCTTTGTGTGTGTGTTATTTTGACCTCGTACTCATCGCGCGCCGCTCGCAGCCCCCGCTGTGATTGGTGGATTTGGACCAATCAGTGCAAACCTCTCCGGTGACGGTTGGGCTCAGAGAGGCTTTTTGCGCGTGAAGGTGCAGATGTTGGCGGTTGTGAACACAGAGGAAGGAGAGGAAGAAGCCGAGGCACTTCAAGGTGAGAGAACAAGGCCTTTATGCTAATGTTTAGCCAGGCTTTCAGACCATTCAAACGAGTCCTTGGCAGAATTAAAGGTCAATCACTTTGTGCTGCGTGGCTTGAGTTTGTTAAGCAACGTTGTAATCCGTTGTGGTGACGTAAAATGAGTGGGTTTAACTTTAACTTGTTGTGCACGTGGATATGCAAAAAGCTCTAAAAATGCATTCAGTCTGCGCCAAAACGCCGCTTCACTCCAACACTACGAAACACCATAACACGACTCATTAACTCATCACTTTTATTTTTGATTTTGTGTCGACAATAACATTGTGGCTTCGTGTAATAACGTGAAGTTTAGCTACTTTTTTTTTTCTTTGCTCCTCGTCGTCCCCATCACAAGTTAGTGCAGTCTTTCCACTGCCCCGCCCCCGCCATTTTTGAAACGGGGCCCCGATAATGACCGTTTTACCCGACCTGCAGTCGGCTGAGTGACGTCATGGTCAGAGACCTTCCACTGGGCTCTGCTGCTGGGAATCCGTAGCTTGTGTGCAGTTGAGGTGGAGAACTTGTTCTGTGTTTCAAGTCATGTCATGTTGTAACTGGCAGCCGCGTGCGTTATGCAGCATTATGTGCAGCATAAAGTGCACCTATGCAGCACCAACCGCTTTGCACAGGTTACAATCAGAAGGGCATTGATTAAATAAACATGGAGGAATGAGGCAACAATCTACGTTTGGGATTCCATGAGCAGAAGAAGGAGGGAAACTTAAATTTAGTTTCTTTTTCAAAAAAACAAAAAAAAGCCTGCTCGCATGCCGCCTGAACGATTATCTATCAAAACATGAGCAGTTTCATTGCTGCTGTGCTGCTACTGCTGAAAGAGACGCTTATAATAACCTCTTCCATCTTTTCTTCCAGTGGTATTAAAGAGGCGATATTTCTGCTAAGATGGAAAGCGTTGAAGGTGGGTGTGAACAAATCGTCTCTTAAATCATTTCACTGTTGAATAAAAAAGTATTGCGAGGACAAGTTGTCTTTTCCTCAACAACTCTGAAGCAGCCAACTAGATGGAAACATTTTATTCAACTCTACACAAGGAGCTGGAGTTGCAATAATGGCCTATATTCTCCTACATCTTGTTTTTATTTACACTTAATTGGAAACACAAAAAGCTGCACACAGCAGAAATGCATGTTCTCTGCTGACCTCTGTGACAAAGAAGTGAGCTCTAAAGGGGCAGCAAGGGGCCCGTTGTGCCTCCTTAATATCCTCAGTCAATGGCACAGTCAATGGCAAACACGTTTTGAAGATTAGTTCTTTGTCATTACTCAAGTACTATTGCTGCATTGTGACATTGACTCATAACACATCTGCAGACTTCCAAGTGAAGGAGCTGAACAAGCGGACTTCTGGTCACGCATTTGAGGTCATCCTGAAAGCCTCAACCCCAGATGCCAAGAGCAAATCCCCATTCCCATTGTCCCCTCTGAAAAAGAAGACCACATTGGATGACATTAAAAAGAAAATGGAAACTGCAGAAGAGAGACGCAAGGTATTTTTCAACTGTCACTCAACTGTGAAGCTTTCGCACGTGGGTTCAGGATTTAGGGTCCAAATGCAATCGTTTGACTTTTGTCGTTTTGTCAGAGCCAAGAGGCCGATCTGCTGAAACACCTGGCGGAGAAACGAGAGCACGAGAAGGAGGTGATCCAGAAGGCCGCGGAAGAGGACTCCAACTTGCGCAAGCTGGCGCAAGAGAAACTCAATCAAAAGATGGAGGCAAACAAAGAGAACCGTACTGCCAGGATGGCAGCCCTCAATGAGAAATTCAAGGAGAAGGTGAGCCCTCAACGGCATGTCAACGCATGTCACGTTTAATGGTGAAATAATAAACTACAGTGTTGTGATGACTTCTGCTCGTAAACACTTAACAGGACAAGAAGCTTGAAGAAGTGAGGAAGAACAAGGAGACAAAGAAAGAAGTGGAAAACTAATTTGTCAACGGTCCGGAAAACAGTCTTTACATCTCCAAAGATAAGCTTTATTTTTTCAAACTGACTATTTTATGATGTTGTTTGTGGTGTTAGTCCTGGTTTTGCTGTTGAACAAAAGCTGGTTAGACAATGATAGTTTGGGTATGGATATAGTAAGATTTTAGTTTACAAATTGTTTTAGGCAGCTAATAAAAATAGGTTTTGTGGTACAAACTGTATTTTTTCCTAACGAGGCATTACTTTGTTATGAAATGTGCCTTATTCTTCCTGATGTTAAAATGAGCACACAAATTGTTTTTGTACGGTTGATATTTCTTCCATGTTTGAAAATACTGTTTGAGTATAACAGGCTGTACCCGGTTCAACCATTAAACAATTTTCCTTCTGCGTCTTCATGTGAGAGTGTTTGTACAACATGAGGGTCGAATGTACTCAGTGATGCTTTGACAACGACAACCTCTAGTGGCAAATCAAATCAATTAGAAATTGTCACGCCGTGATTCTCAAGTGATCCCAAGATAAACGGGAGGGGTCACCAGATTGAGGAGAGGAAATACAAATATGACATAACAAATACAATTTATTGGAGGAATTACAATGAAACGTGCCGTCTGCAATGCAGGAGGTTCGGCTAAGTCTTCATTAGGACCAGGAGGTTTATGAATCATAGCAAATTAAAATAAAACAAGGTTTATTCTACACATGTACTTCAAATCCGTTGCAAGTAAAACTGTCTCCCCAGCGTGTATTCATCAATCCATAGTTTGTCCTCCTTGATGGTGTTGCTGTACGAAGCTGTGGCTCTCTCACTTGTAAGCGGTGATATCATCATGCAGAAGCAAATGCAAAATGGGAGGAGCACGGACCGTTACAAGTTGAGTAATTACTTCATCCTCACATGTTCTCACTGTTAACGTGGCCTATGAGGGACATACATGCCCTGACTACATGGTGGCGCACACCCGAGGGCTCTTCAGCTCTTGTAACGACATCTACACTAATTTATTAGACACGCTGGTAACACAAATCATTTAAGACTTAAGCTTTTTGGAAATACCGTGTGAGTGTTTCCCCAAAACATTCTATTGCACCAGAGGCCCGACATTGTGTGAGAGATGTGACGAAACACCTGCATGCCACACGAGCTGCAGTGTCCAGTGTGCATTTACAATTCTTGTCTAACGGGTTTGTTTGTTTGTTGCTTGCATCTTGCACATGCTTGAGGTCAGCGTCTGGTCGCTTACCCGCGTTGCAAATATCATTCAGTGTCATGTATGTGCTTCAGCGATGATGCAGCTGTCTGAAAAGTACAGATGATTCAGCAACGCTTTAAAAAAACAACCCTTAAAACAACAAACTAGTAAACGTATGGACACTTACGTGACACAGTTGATTTCCTCAATAAATAATGGAAATAAATCCTTTTATCGTATCGATAAATCCTTAAATCGAGGACAACAAAAGATATGTGGCTCTTTTGAGAGTACGTTTGTACTGTATGTTTGTAGAAATATCATTTAGAAATAGTTTGTTGTGTTTGGACTGGATGTGCAGTGATATGCAAACACACACACACACACACACTGCACAATATCACTGTTGTCATGTGTTGGGAAGAAACCGCCGGACTCGTCTGCCCAGAAGGCTGCTTGTCCCATAGTGCAGTGTTCTACCACAATGGCTGGCTGGGCTCCAAGATGCCGTTCTCAGTCGGTGCTGCGTGTTTGGAACACTGCTCATGATCACGTCTTTGCCCAGCTTCTCCGATGCATCGATCAGCATTCATTTTACACGCAGTATTTCATAACATGGGTCATGCCCTGAGCTTCGGTTGCCAGATCACCCCGAAGTAAATAAATACCCCAAACATCCAGTGTTGCCGACGCACCCTGAATCTGTCTCCATTGGGAAAACACTACAGGATGGTTTTGTTCAAGAAACAATGCAGATCTTTTAGGAGCTCAAACAAAGGACGTTGTGTTTCTGAATGCTACACATCAGAGACGCATGCAGGCCACTACATCTATTTGACCGCAGAAGTTGAGGAGGCTTGTTTTAAAAATTAAATGGGGGTCAACTTAACCACTTAAGAAATCAACTTAAGATTTGGATGTCAACTTAATAACGTCAATATCGGATTTCCAATTTAAGAACGGGCATGCCTCAAATTCAAGCTGTGTTACTAATACTCATAAGCATGAGGAAGGCCTACTGTATGTTTTGTAAGCCAGTTCAGTTATGGCCCATCCTATCTACAGGTTTTACACACCAGTTACCTCTCGAAGGTCTGTGAAGAGGGACGCCTGTTAAAAGGAATACTAGTTGCACAACTTGAATTCCCCTTCAGCATTTGTTGAATACGCTAAACCTTTGTCGTTGCAACCCAACGGTGGGATCTAGTAGATCTACTTTACAATATTAAATTAAGACAATCCACATTGAACTGATCTTACTACAGTATTATATCATATTAATACGTAATAAACACTTTGAAAGGAGCCATTTAGCATGATGCATACTTTAAAGTGGCAAGCATGAAGATTTTGATTTATTAATTTTGAGGATTGTTACTGGTAATAATACTTTTGGTCCTCGGACAATGGTCCTCGCCGGATATAAATGCTCGTGAGAGAGCAATGCGTTAATCTGGCAGTTGAAGCGTTTCAGCGGGGGGCGGGGGGCTGCTGTGATTGGTCGAACGAGGTGCGCGGCACCAGGAAAGAGCGGCAGCGCGTTCGCTGGTTGGCTGGGAGACCCGCTCATCAAACCGCGACAGTATCCTCCCAGCAACTGCGCTTGCGAGAGCCGCCAGGCGCTTCTCCCGTCACGGTCATCCTTTCTGTACACCCCTTCAAACAATGTTATCTATATTCCACACGGCCAAAAACCATCCGCTGACGGCTGAACTCCAGGCTTTTTATTGATTCCACCATCTACAGGTACGTGCTTTTCATTCGCGCGCTTAAATCTTAATCCCCCCCGGTAAAATGGTAAAGTGGCATAGCGAGAAATACGTTGAATTGAATCCATGACTGTGCAGCGGCATCTTCTTACTGCAGCACGAAACTGAAGCACAAAACACAGGGCTTGGATCCACGCGGGGATTGGAAAGGTGTCCCGAGGCTCGGGGAAGGGCAAAAAAACACATTTTCTTCCGGACACAAGTCTCGCGTTAAAACAGACATGTCTGTCAGGTGCATCACTCGCTTGAGGGAATTCACTGCAACAGGCCCACACAGGCCGGCGTTTTTATTCATGCCATTTCAGACATTATTCCTTCTTATTGTCGAGCTTTTTTTTCTTTCTCCCCCCACTAGCGATAAATATTTAAATAGGCTCGCAGCCCTTGCTGTAAACCGAGGGTGTGGACGTCTGATGGTGGGTTATATTACGTAATCTCTTGCCATTCATCCCTCCACGCCTTTCCTCCTGGACGGCGGCCCGATTTCTGCTCGCTGCCTTTCCGAATGCGCCGATCAAAGATATTGTAGCAGATGTTACCCCCCCTCCTCATCTGGAGGGTTAGGCCCGCTCGTTTTAGGTAGTGAACGTTAGTACTTTGCAAGCAGCAGTCAGGCATTTTGTCAACTGTCTTCTACCATTTCTGTTCAAATATCTACCGTTAACATCTCTGGGTGCCTTAAATTAAAGGAGACACCAATCGGATTGTTTTAATAGCAGTTTAATTCTTACTTACTCAAACATAAACGCTCCAGGAAATATTGACTGTCAAGTTCTACAACCTTCAGGGAGTCATTTCCCGTTCATCAGCAATGCTGGAAATTGAAAATAAAGACCTCATCGGCCGATTTTATGACCAAAGGACCAGTTGAGGTCAGAGCTTCATTGCACCTGAGCTCCTGTGATGCATCACATTGTGGTGCAGATTAAAGGCTTGTGGACACTTTCAGAGACACAAATCAGATGGTCGGCCGAACGACCGAAAACGTCGAGCCAAGTCTACTGCGGCCACGTATAACACTCGCACGCGACAACTGGAGATGAATCAATGATTCATGATTGATCATAAAAGAGCAGGTGGATTCTTTCAAACTGAACTAATCGACAGACCAAAGCGACTGATGTGAATGGAATGATTATCACTCAACGCTGCAATTAATCCCCATGGAGCCTTTTGGTCTGTGGCTCGTTCCTTTGGTTTTCTGCACCAAACGACACACGTTTATGGTTGTGTAATCATAGTGGGGCATTTCAGGTAAAGATCCAGAAATGTGTTGTTGGGGAACAAAACCGAGCTAAAAGGAGAGAGGAAATGGGTCAAATTTGTAAGAATGACTATTGATATTGTGGGTTTGTGAAAGTGGTTCGGTCTAACAAATAAATAAATAAATTATTGCAACTTCATCTAAATTGAAATATCTCATCGGTTACGACGTTTTCAGCTGTCTTGATTTCTAGTCCAGAATTAGTGTAAGAACACAATGCTGTTAAAATGTCCAAGAAACAACAAGACTTGCTTTACAATTCTACAACTGCAAGCTCACAAATTGATAAATTGTTTCCATTATTATTTTTCATTTCATTGACCAACAACCTATTACTCTTTTCTTTACGAGAGAAGCAATAATGCAGGAACGTAACACGGTGCATGTGCAGATACACCCACACGCAGACGACCGTAGGTCAAAGTCAGACCGCTATTGACTAACTGACTGTTGGCTCATTATTTTTCCCGCCCTCATCTCTGGCCCCCCAGTTTTGCCATGGCGACGGTAGTGATGGAGCAGATCGGCCGCCTGTTCATCAACGCGCAGCAGCTGCGTCAGATCCCTCAGCTGCTGGAGTCGGCCTTCCCCACGCTGCCGTGCACCGTGAAGGTATCCGACGTTCCCTGGGTGTTCCGCGAGCGCCACATCCTCACCGGCTACCGGCAGCCGGACCAGAGCTGGCGCTACTACTTCTTCACCCTCTTCCAACGGCACAACGAGTCCCTCAACGTGTGGACCCACATGCTGGCCGCCCTCATCATCTTGGTGAAGTGGCAGGAGATCTCGGTGACGGTGGACTTTTTGCGAGACCCTCACGCTCAGCCCCTCTTCATCATCCTCCTGTCGTCCTTCACCTACCTCTCCTTCAGCGCCCTCGCTCATCTGCTCTCCGCCAAGTCCGAGCTCTCCTACTACAGCTTCTACTTCCTCGACTATGTGGGGGTGGCCATCTACCAGTACGGCAGCGCCCTGGCGCACTACTACTACGCCATAGAGAAGGAGTGGCACACCAGGGTGCAAGGAGTCTTTTTGCCCGCCGCGGCCTTTTTGGCCTGGCTCACCTGCTTCGGCTGCTGCTACGGCAAATACGCGAGAGCCGAGCTGCCCAAGTTCGCCATCAAGCTCTGCCAAGTGGTGCCGTCAGCCCTGGCTTACTGTTTAGACATAAGCCCCGTGGTTCACCGTATCTACACCTGCTACCAGGAGGGCTGCTCCGACCCCGTGGTGGCGTACCATTTCTACCACGTGGTCTTTTTCCTGATCAGCGCCTACTTCTTCTGCTGCCCTCACCCGGAGAGCTTGTTCCCGGGGATGTGTGACTTCATCGGGCAGGGCCACCAGATCTTTCACATATTCGTGGTGGTGTGCACCCTGATGCAGATCGAAGCGCTGAAAACGGACTTCACGGAGCGCCGCTCCTTCTACGAGGGCCTTCACGGCCACCTGGCGCACGACGCCGTGGCGCTCTTTATCTTCACGGCCTGCTGCTGCGCTCTCACCGCTTTTTATGTGCGCAATCGCGTCCGTGCCTCGCTGCACGAGAAGGAGGAGTAAGAGTTTAAAAGAAGGGGAAAAAAGAAAAGAAGAACCGATATATTTGACCCTAAGTGGACATTCATTAAAATAACTTGTTTCTGTCAATGAAAGTTATGAATTTATGAGAGTGATTTTTCATTATTTCTTCCGTATGTGATCTGCCAAACTCCAGTGAGCTAACAAAATATGTAAAAGTAATTAATGGTGTGGTTTTGTGACTTGCAATGAAGAAAAGGGATTCTTATAGTTTGTCTTTAGCAACACAGGTAGTACTTCAACGCGGCAAAGATTCCCTTCATGTCAACTCTTTAGAAGTCTGTTTTTAGTCATTGTCTCAAAGAATGTGGTTCTGCTTCACAGTACAAAAATACACTTTCTGTCAAGGGGAGCAGAAAAATAAAAGTTTCTTAATAAGCTTTTTACCCAAATGTTTTTACAACAATCTGACTGTCGTAATCGAATTTTAGCATTTCAAATCTTTTACAATTTACAGTCCCATAACACTTTGTATATTTCACCCAGATGGCAGTTCAGATCCAACTTCTGGCACCTTTTTAATTCTGACCCTCTATTTAAGGATTGTTCTCCCTTTTTTATCATCAAGACAGTAACACTTCTGTTTGAACATATTAGGGGGAAGTTGAAGACCCAATTTAAGAACCAGATATTTTAACTATATTTAAAAAGAAAAAGAAGGATATATTTCATTCTTTTGGTGATAAGATTCTGTTGAACTTTGTTGCAAATGAGGCTGGCACTCAGTATTGGTAAAGAGAAAATGGAAGATACTGATGTTTTGACGGTGTTAATCTTTTTTATTCCAAAGGGCTGAAACTTCAGCTTTTGCCTTTTCACTTCCCATGATGTCAAAGCTTTGGCGCTCATTGTCTTTTCGTTGTTGTTCGGTTTTGACACCCAAAAGCCACCTGGCTGGTGTTCTGCTTTCGGTATGTATTTTGTTTTGTATGATGAATTTGTTGTGCCTCTATGCATGTCTTTTGGTATATAGTCTGGATATTAAGTTTGTGAATGTCTATGAAAGCTTAGCCTTCTTTCTTACCCTGTAAATAAGCTGTATTTCTCTAGAAAGTCCTTTTTATCCCATTTCTCCACCTAATGGCACTCAGAACTGAATGCATCTTCCCTGGCCTGGAATACACAACATTCCTGCTTTGATGCTGATCTGTTCAGAGAGGGTTGTGTTCAGTGCCCAGCTACCTATCGGTCTTCAAATGACTGAATACACCATTTCATACTGCTGCACTGTTACATTGACGAGCCCTGGTGTTTCTTCTTTTTTTTTAATCTCTTAGTTTCACGGCTTTTGTTATGAAAGTGTCACACAGCTACGGCTCGCTGAGGTTTTTACCTCACAGAAGTCTTTAAATGTGAGGAAATGGTCGATATCCCTTAGTTGGTGGTGATGGTGTTTAATGTGCCAATGAATCTGTTATTGCTTCAGTGAAGGTACTAAGAGAGATGAATTCAGAGACGGACTGTCAGAAGTTGATGTAATTGATGTCTTGACATGACTGCAAACACTTTAACCTTAACGCCCCTAAAAAGGACATTTTTTCACTATGGCGTTACTGACCTGGTCTCATCGTGCACTGCCTGAAATGAACACTGTACATACTGTAGCTGACAGCACTGGCTATGTTTACACGAATGGAGGCATCCGCTGCCAATGCGGTTATTCTGGTTTTGTGGGGACTCTTGCAAATGTCATCAGTATAACCTGGAGGAACCTGTTCCAGACATCTGCCTATAGTTGTAATTGGTTGGCAACAAAAATTGAGGCTGAGGCTGATCGGCCGGAAGTCTCCCACGAGCAATGCGGTGTAACATGAGTCTATTGTCCCGACCAGCAAAAGAACCAAAAATCTCACTACGGGTTCATTTCAGTTTTCTTTGCTAAATGAAATGTTTGTTTCAACATGATACTCTGCCACAGATTATCTAGTTTGAATGCCAATTAAACCTGATTAGGAAGTGAAATTGTGTGTAAACGTAGCCTCTGATGCCACACAAGGTTTCCCTTTTATGAAAGCAGGGTGAGAGGGACCAGAATGTCTTCTGCCTCTGAAATAAAAGTGCGACTGACTGTACTAATATTCTGTTGTATTTAAGAAAATAAAGTGTTTCAGTAACTTCCAATCCTCTTTTTTTCTTTCTTCAGAGAAAAGGGAATAATGAAGCAGAGAAAAGCCATAGTAACATAATTACTTTATTGTGAACCTCTGCTGGATGTTAGTAGACATTAAATTCACAGCGTTGAGCTATTTTACTATGAAACGAGTCTGTATAAATGAACGTGGTTTGAATCGCACACGTTGAAATGCCATGAAACTGCAAAAGGTTTCTCGAATTACAAAAGTTGAATCCAAACCACATAAAGTCACACGGTCAAATATTTCAGTTGAGTGAATTCAACAGAACTCAAAATCAAGGATAAATCATTTGGTGGAGGTTTCACAAGTATTCAAATCCACGGCTTTTCTTTGCTTCCACAAATCACATTTTAGTGCCAATATATTTCAAAACTTTAGATGAATTAAAAACCTCAGTGGGGCTGAAGGTTTATGAAGACACATTTTGGGTGCATGCCATTGTAAATCTCGCATGGCTTTATTTTCCAACACATAAAAACTCTCAGTCCCATGATTATCTGGAGTCTACTGATCTTTATGGCCTCTCTTTTCACGCTGCAGACAATAAAACTGTTCTGAATGCAGATATTTTTAACCCGTACCGTCACCAGTAATGTTATATGGTCTCCAAAATGTACGACCCAACAGCCGGCAGAGTAATAGACCCCCCACTGCAGGTAACGAGAAGGAAATTATAAATAATAGACCGGAAAGACACATCCAATATAAAATGTAGCTGGTTCTCAGACGCCGCTGCTTTTATATCATCATATTTCACATCATAGTCATATTTGAACACCACCAGAGGGCAGCCTTGTTGTTCGGTAGGCCAGCTGCAGCAGATTGAGAGGACAGACTCACAGCACATCAGGTAAAACTGTCTCTGATGTATCTTCAGGCAAAAAGGCTTTCTATGAATGTAAAACCCGCATAACGCCTCGGTTTTCGCAAGAGGAACTTGTCATAGCAGTTCAGTCCCCTGTTGTCTGTGGAATATACAAAAAAGGGGTTTACAAATCTGTGATCTATGTTAATCTATGTTTTTGTAAAGGAAAATGACCGTAGTTAAGAATCCACATCTCATTAATGCACATCTCCAATTCAGTTGCTGTGCTTTCTTTCCTCGCAGGTTTCCATGGATCGTGGTTCTGTGTGGACCCTGTTCGTCATGGTCCTGCTGACAACCACTGCTGCTGCCACTATTAATATTAATCACTATTCCTGTCATCATAAACCAATATTACCGACTTTCCTTGTGCTTGCGCTCCGCAGCAGTGGACCGTGGAAGGTGGTCACATCTGATGGTGGTTGTCCTGCCGTTCACACCACTTACTACTCTCAATATCTGAACCATTCCTGTCATAGGAATTGAATGTTTTCTACATTGTTTATGTTGTTCATTCTGTACACATTACATTCATTGCAGCGGGAGGGATCCTCCTCCGCCATTCTCCCTAATGTTTCTCCCCTTTTTTTCTCCCCATCGAAGGGGAGGGGAGTTTTCGGAGGACGGAGGACGTCGCAGACTGTGTACAGACTGTAAAGCCCTCTGGGGCAAATTTGTAATTTATGATTATGGGCGACACAAAATGGAATGAATTGAATAGATGTCTGATGAATTCAACAGAAGACCATGTAGTAACGAGCATTATTCAGTAATGAATTAACGATGGAAAAATAAAGCTATTATTAAAATAAGATGACACGTCCCAGTATGCCACAGTTTGCTGCTACATTTTCATTCGATCAAACTGGTGGTAAAAATACAAAACAGATGGCTTCTCTCCTCTGTTTCGGATCTATCAATGAAAAATGGATGAGGACACAATTATTGTCTTCTTGACCAAAAAGCTGTAAATTGTATTCATGTATTCACCCCACAAAAAAAGCTTTTTACAAAAATGTATTTTTCCATTAGGGGGCACAACCAGTCAACACATCTCCCCAAATATATATTTATCACTTCTCTTTCAAATCAACATGCAGGTCAATAAAGACATCTGCTGCAAAACATGCCAGTGCTTTTGTTAAATGAAACATTAATTGAAAATGATGAGTTGATTATTGTTGTAAAAATGTCCTAATTAAGAATAATATTACATGATTAAAATCTAGTTTTATTCATGCACATGTGTATTTCGGCACATTAGAGCCGTGTCTCTCTGCAGCCTCGTGGGTGGCACATATTTCTTATTCATGCATGCGCTGTATATTTTGATGGGGTAGCTTGTGTGTTAATGCCTTTTGTTTCCGTGTGTGTATTTTTTGTTCCTGCATCGGTACAAATACACGGATGTTTGTGTGGGATCACATTAAATAGAATCACTTCTTTTGTTGACATCCATGAGGAGCTCTGCTTGTGATGAATACATTGGCGCTGTGCATTCAACTTAACTTTCTCATCATGCTTCAACTTCTGCCTCTCCTACAAACAAACGCATCACATTTCCAGTCTGACGGAAAGGAAACGAATATGCTGCACTAATTTTAGTATCTCTAAAGTACATTTTTTTGTGAAGGAGAATAATCTTTGAAGATAGAAGCAGAAATGGGCTTCTGATGCCCCTACCCTGAATGTGATTAATTCCCGGCATTACACACTCAAGACGGTCTTAAATCAAATGGCAGAGATAGTGCTAATTGCCTCACAGACTGCTTCCTGTCCTCTAACTATCAATTGCTCCTCCAGACGCATCCATTTTCATACAGGCTGTTTCTCGAGCAGCTTCCCTTTGAGCATCACTCCTCTCCCTATCGCTATGGTTCCCTCACTCGGCAAAGCGCCTCTGCAGAAACTACAGTGCTCCTTTTTAAACGCTTCATTTGATTTGTGCGATTGGTATCAAGGTTGCCGGCGTAATATTGGTGGGGCCGTGGTCTCCTATCGTGTTTTGTAATTAAAGGTTTGACTTGCTAGAAGGAATGGCTTTGTTCAGAGTTATTAAAACGCCCCCTCTTTTTGACAGGTGACAGACCGCCAACTTCTTTTTACATCTGTACTTTTTTTGATGAACCTCTTCTGTGCTGCCAGGTATTTTGTTCCCACATCCTTTATTATTGTTGCATTTTCATATCGTCTCTCCCTTTTGTTGTTTCTGGGAAAAAGGCTTTGGAAAAATGACTGTGTTATGAGGGATGTAATCATGTGAGGAACTGAACAAACCTTTGTCAGACTTTAAATTAGAAATTAATCAAAATGGAAAATGTATTACCTGTCCCCCAGTCCCTGCAATGTACTCATAATGGTACTGAGTCAGTGCACGTTAAAGTAGATAAACAGCTATTTCCGTCCTAATACACTTGATGTATTTCACATTACAGTTCAGTCTATTTGAAGTATGTAAAGTGCAATGAAAACAATGTTGAAAAGTTCATTTGGCTTTTTAGGTCTAACATGTGACAAACAAAACAAAAGCCAGAGAACCTTGTGGTGTACATTCATTCACCTAACATTACACAGTAATTTGACTTGTTTTTAATGTTTTTTTGTAAACATTGTATATAGTGCTATTTGATTTCTTTGATGAGAGGATTGATACCACTTGAATATAACGCTGAGATATCTTTAGCTGGCTCTAGGCATAAAGACTGAACTTATTTTTCATAACCCGCATGGCTCCAGCTCTTAAACAATTTGGATTTAGGTTAGAAACACTTTCCACATTATATGCTAATCACTCTCCTATGTAACCCTCTCTGCGTTGTATTGATTGTGATTGTCATATTTGGCAGCTCAAATGGGTACTCGCAGTGTTTCTCCCCAGTCCTCATACTGTGAATTGTTGAACACAGATGGGGATCAAAAAAACATGAAAATGAAGTGTAAATGAAGTGACTGTCGAGGCCTTTAAATTGTGATGCTCCAGCCAATCAAGGGTTGCTTTAGAAATACATTGATCCTTATCAGTTTTCAGTGTGAGTGCCACCGTATTTGTATAGAGCATTAATGAGGCAATGAGGCTCATCGATAGTCTAATGTTAATGCTGCCTATAAAGTATCATCAGAATCAGTGTCTGTCTTCATAATCATACTAAGATGGCATTTGATTGTCACACTTGTACTACTGACTAGAAACATAATGGATTCAGTCTGCTCTCCAAGAGACACTTCTAACCTCCTCTCCATCTTTGCTGTGGCCTTGATTCTACTTGCTTTACCAATCGGCTCGCCATTGATCGGGCCTATTCATCACGGGTTGGTTGTGGAGATACTGGAGGCTGGCGGAGGTGAGGAGGAAGCACGTTTGCCCTATCTGAAGGTCTCTCTCTCGCCAAAGCCTGTAGCCGCTGAAGGATGATGAATTCCCCCTTTCTGCCCCCTAACCTCTCTCTATACAGCAGGGTTACGTACGCACATTAATCCCAGATAAACAGAAAGTGGAAACTTTAAGAAGCCTGGACATTGTGTTTTTCTCACAGACTTGTTCTAGTGCAGATAGACTTGTTTCATGGGCGTCGAGGTTTGAATAACCTTTGAGGAGACCGCCTCATGATTCTTCCTTAGTGCTACTCCTTTATTAGAACCTGAGTATTCCTCCCTGATCTGAGAACAGTACAACTGGCTTGATTTTTGAGGGTCAACATTATTCTGCCAAAATGCACTGCCCAAATAAAGCGGATGTGCAGAAACCATCAAAGTAATAGCTGATATTCCGAGAAATCTTCTTAGTGGCTTTTTAGTTAGTTAGTTTAGTTAAATTACAAATTTGATACCACTCAGACAAATCTAACTAATTATGTTTAGACTCTAAAAACACTTAATAAACAACATTTAATTAAAAAAATGCCACGAATATTGTCATTTACTGTAGCATTCAACAGTTAAGTATACTGATATCTCATGTACTCACTCACAGTATAATGACTATATGGCATATTGCATACAGTGTATTGTATATTATCAGAATGGGACATAGCTCTACGGGTATGTAAATCCTAATTTAAATATTTGAAACATACAAGTATCGATGGCTAAACGCTCGTCAAAATGTCAAGCCCTTGATCCTCTTACCACATGTTTCTTCTCCTTTATTCACATTCTGCCTTGCAGAACAAACTTTATGTTCCAATTCTGTAAATCCATCACCTTGTGAAGTGTCCCCCCCCCCCCCCCCCCACTGCCACAGTATGAGTTTTCTCAAAAGACTCCAGATGGCTTAGGATCCTTTTGTTCAGGCCTATCTGTAGGCTTCCTCTGCACCTCGATGCACACTATTCAATTACCCGCACACCTGCAGCGCCGCTTTCACATTTTTAAAAGCAGTCTTTGAACAAGCGATTCCTGCATGTTGCTCTATACAAAGAGAAGCCATCTCGAGTTTCCCTACAAACACTAGTTTTAATATCTATACAATTTTCTATATTGGGAGTCGATGTTGAAGAGTTGTTCATTGATGAAGCAGTTAGATAAAATTCCTTCCCAGGGTGAATGTCAGAAAAATGCCCTTGCAGTATTCATACAGGGTTATGTATTTGCAGTTTTCACTCTAAATGTAATTCCTGGATTAGGCAATTGGATAGGCTCCGTTATCGTTGTGACTTTTTCAGGGATTACATCCACACAGGATTAGTACAGAAATTGTTCAATTTAATTTTGAGGCGGTACAGAGATGATAAAGAGATATAGTGAGCTACGGAATAGCGGCTCAGTGTTGCTGAATGGACTCGCTCCTCTTCAACGAGCTGAAGACCTGAGAGTCGCTTGAAACTGGCAGCCCTTTCTGATCCTTTCTACAGTGTAAACCGGCTTATTCGGCAACAGTAGAGCATCCAGTGGGAGGCGGATTTTGTGTTAAAATTTGCGCACTAAATGTAGAGAAAAGTTTTCTTTAAAGTACAGGTCATTGTGAGTGTAGTGGCTGCATCAGAGATATAAAAAGTAATTATGTTGTCAAGTGACACTAATGACAAACGTGAGATAATAGAAATGCTCAAGGTTAACGGCAACTAAAGTGAATATTAAATAATCCCCTCCTTTAAAAAGAGATCTCACTTCTGTCACACAAGTACATAAGCACTGTCGTTTGATAGTTGCAAATTAAATCAGTAAAA